>NC_092346.1:93165916-93407879 GCF_963676685.1 Mytilus edulis
ATGTTCTAGGATGTTAGAAAGGACATGTCACAGATTTATTGCTGTTAACTTTTGAGTTGACAGTTTATTATGTTTTTTTGTGATCATGTTTTTCATTATATAAAAAAAAAATGTTTTCTTTTCTATAAAAGATGTTAACTTTGCAGGTCCAACTTTATATGGCTTGGCTAGTAGTGGAGCGATGGGTGATACTAACATAGAAATGATTGAGTGCCTTGTATTTAGTTCCATAATAGTTGCTGTAGACCCAGTGGCTGTAAGTACTGTTTGGTGTTTATGTCATAAAATTATATAGAAAATCATTCTGTCTGTGAAAGATGTAAATAAATGTTATCAAAACAATAAAAAAAAATATCTGCCATCCATCAACACCCAATTCTACAAATAATCAATGATTGAAAGTTTCTAGGTCACAGCATCCTATTTGTACCTTTAGAAAAAATATGACATCTTTAACTGTTTAGCCTTGAATCTTGCAAAGTTCCTAAACATTTACAAATCATGTTTTGAATAGAGAGTTTTCTCATTGGCTCTCGTACCATATTTATGTAATTGTTATTCCGGTATTTGATGACATTTCAGGTTCTTGCCATTTTCCAAGAGATAGGAGTTAATAATGTGCTGTATTTTCTGGTGTTTGGTGAATCTTTATTAAACGGTGAGTCTAACTAAATTTATGTGATAGTGATTAAATCATGATACAAGCCCTAATTCTTTAATGACCCTCTTCGTTTGATTTCTAAACAAACCAATGTTCTAATTAAGTTGTATTTTCAACAACACCCTACCAAAATGGACATTTTTTTTTGGTAAGACCATTCTTTAAAGTAAGTTTGCATTTTTTTATCCAATCAAAATGGCTACTTTTCTAATGTGTCTTATAGGTTCCCTTCAAAGCAAAGTTCAAAAGTTCTGATTTTTGTCTCACTTGACAGAGTCAAAAAGCGAGACATGGGTATGCTGTTTCCGGCGACGGCGGCGTCAACAATGTATTAGTTTGTGATTAGGTCTAGTTTATGGTGAACCACTAGTGGTAAGTCGATGATATTTGGTATGCAGTTGTATAAGTATTGGCACATCTCATTTCCATGGAGATTATTTTACCCCGCCCCCTCAGTTATAGTCTAATGACTTTGAAACGTTTGCTTAGTTTTCATGTATTAGTTTGTGATTAGGCCAGTTTATGGGGAACCACTAGTGGTAAAGTAATGATAATTGGTATGCAGTTGTATAAGCATCAGCATATCTCAATTCCATGGAGATTATTTGGTCCCGCCCCTACATTCATGGTCTATTGACTTTGAAATTTTGCTTAGTTTTAATGTATTAGTTTGTGATTTATTAGGTCAGTTTATGGGGAACAACTAGTTGTAGGTTAATAATAATTAACATGCAGTTGTATAAGCATTGGCATTCCTCATTTCCATGGAGATTATTTGGCCCTGCCCCCTCAGTCATGGTCTATTGACTTTGAAACTTTTGCTTAGTTTTCATGTTTTAGTTTGTGATTAGGTCAGTTTATGGGGAACCAGTAGTGGTAGGTCAATGATACTTGGTAAGCAGTTAAATTAACATTTACACATCTCATTACCATGAAGTTATTTTTACCCTCCCCCTCAGTTATGGTTTATTGACTGAAATTTTGCTTAGTTTACATGTATTAGTTTGTGTTTAGGTTTGTTTAAAGAGAACTACTTATGATAAGTCAATGGTATTTGGTATGCAGTTGTATTAGCATTGGCACATCTCATTTCCATGGAGATTGTTTAGCCATGTACCTTCAGTCATAGTTCATTGACTTTGAATATTTGCTAAACTTACATGTTAAAGTGTTTCTATTTTTTATTTCAACATTTTCATTATCGAAATTACAAAAAAGCGAGACATATCTCTGTGATAACAGTTTATTTTATTAGAATTGAAATAATTCTGTCATGCCATGTTCTATATTACATTTCTTAACATTTTAAGCTTATGCTTAATTTAAAGATGTTGACAAATATAATGCATACCCATCTGAAATGAGCATAGATCATGGCATGAAGGATTCATTTCTTAGTCATATGAAACCTCAAATTAAAAAAAAGATATGCATATGTCTTTTATAACAAACTGGATAGTTTTCATTATCAAACTTAAGTACACATACTTATTTCTGAAGAAAATTCTTTAATTTGTCCACATTTAGAAGTAGTCTACTTTTTTTGAATTGCTTGCTTCCAGGAAGCAATTCGCCGACATATTTTCCGTATGCAAACTGACCTTAGCGTGAACCTCCTCGTAAAAATTCCAGTGATCACAATACGCATGGATCTGTCATTTAAATAAACAATTATCTGATTGTACATTTTAAACATAAGCTCAATATCAATGCTTTTTGTTGATTGTTTACTATAAGGTGACAATCGGTAAACTTCAGAATCAAAACACGCCATTTAATGAGCTGCTATATTTGTTAAATCATAACAGACAGAGAGAAAAAAAATTGACGATTATATGATATATTTGCGTAAAAAATGATAAAATGGTGCACAGAAGATTAAGTTTGTGATATACATGCATTGGTTCAAGAATTTAATAAACATTATTTTCACCAGTCACTCGTTTCATATGGCTCTAAGTGAAAGATTTTTGTTCAATTAATTTACAGACTTTTTTTGCAACAGAGTTATAAGAAGCTCAATTAAGACTGTTGCTTTACTCCTAAGACAAACAATTACTCAACAGAACTCTTCATGTTCAAAGAACATACATTGTATATTGATCTATGGGTGATAAAGAATTGTTAGAATTGTGTTTTATATCCACCATTTACAAAAGGATTCTATTACTGTTTATGAGACGAGTTTGACCATTACAATATTTAAACACCAAATTTGTATTTCTTCTCGAGTTTATCTAACTGATGACTGGTGTTTATCTGACTAGGATATATCAAGGTTGTCTCATGATTGTCCTTTAGTAGTCATACTGCATGACAATCCTAATAAATAAACAATATTGACTCTGTTTACAGGAAAATTAATCACATGGTAAAGAATTGTTTTTTTATGTAAAACATTGATTATTTCTTACTATCACCCTCAACTCTATTGACAAATAGATATGAAGGTCAGAATGTAGTTATCTAAGATAGGGTTTGTAAAGGAAAATTTCTCCAATGATATTTGATATCAAAGGCCATTTTTGAAAATGCCTTTGTTCAAATGTATATGAAGAAAAATAAATAAATAACAAGTGTATGAAATTCTAGGAGTAATAAACCTTTTTTCACAGAAAAAAATGAACAAACAAATAAAGTCATTATTTAGTTCTTATGTTCGAAGGTAAACCTGATCATTTACCAAGTTTGATGTGTTAGATATAAGACCAAAAAATTCCATGTTACAATTTTATATCAGCTTTAAATTTTGCTTTATAATCTAGGTAATAATTTTGCCGAAGGCATCAATAAAGTGCTGATAATTCTAAAATCTAGTTCATGATTTAGAAAATGATGCGATACCAATAAAGGATACAGAAAGGCTTCATTAAGAGTACCAGTATCAAAGGTTGTTTAAATGAGTTAACTGATGTGCAAATTCTGTCTTTCATACACTAACTGAAAATAGAATTAAAAGTATTTGCTGTTCAGAAGTTTTAGTCCTTGGTAGAATGGAAAAGAGTCATAAATATGCCAGTAATTAACAGATTGAAAAAGAAATATAAATTTGGCAGGTCAAAAAAGCCTTAAAGAGTCGTTAAAAAATACTGAAATCCTGGTTTGCTGTCAATTTGAAAGCTCATTCCTTGGTAAATATGATAAGATGAATGCTGTCCAGGCATCCAGACATCAATATTTCTGTTCTTAAAAAATTCTTTCATTTTGTACAAAGCTTGCTTTGATAATGCCCCATTGAGTGTGGAAGAGACTTATTATTTATTTTAAGGTCACTGAAGGTCAAAGGTCAAGTCACATCACTATGCCAAAGGTCATAGCAGAAATTGAAATTTGGGCAAAATTTTTTATCATCAAATTACATTTTTTTAAACCATATGTCAAGCTTTTGTCATTCTCATGAGAATGCCCTTTCAAAAGAATAAGAATCATGAAGACTTTTCGGTCTGTTTGTCAAAGGTCAAGGTCACTCTCTTTTTTTTCTCTTATTTTATATAGATTGACAGAAGACTTTACAATTGTTATTTCCAAAAAAAAACAAAAAACAATTACAACTACCAATATTATATTCTGTTTATGGTACATAATCAGATTGAATATGGACTTGTACAATAAAAATTGCATTGGATTTTTTTTATAGATTTGGTAGCATCAATGTAGTTAAGGAAGTGCTATTGAATATCACATACTAGTATTCCCAATCTGTTAGCAAAACTGCCTTTATAAAAGCCCCTACAGAGATGTGTATTATTTACAAATGTATATGTTATCTTTCATTTTGTGGTTCAAATTTTCTCTTTGAAATGACTAGATTGTAGTTTCAGGAGATCAATGCCATTGATTGTATTCAAAACTTCCTCAAAAATGTCAATACAAACGTTAAAAGTGTCAATTCAATCGTTTTAAGTAAATTTTCCACTTGATATCATCAATTATAAGTATGACAGTGAACATGTCATGTTGATTGTTTTCTTTATCGACTGTGGAATGTAGGGTTAATAGCAGATCATTATGGACTTATTCTGTAAATTAAAGTACATACTCCATCAACAGTTATTTAAGTTAGGCATGTTTAGTTCATTTGTTTTGATTTGACTGTAAATATAATAGTGATGATTAAGCCTCACAACACAAATGTCACACATTCCTATTTCCTTTTATTAAAAGTTTTACTGTTGAAGCAAAATGTCAGACAGGTCAGAAATTTACGTTTCTAGGCAATTTGCCAAAGCTTTAATTATGTGGCTTTCATGACTGTAAACTGGAATCAAATTCTGTTCAGCTGACAAAATTTTACCGCTGACCAATAATCAATCACTTTCACATTATCGTAGTAACTAGATTTCGTGTGAAAACCATGGTGATTACATTAATAGTAAATTGAATTTGCCAATAAACTGAACTTGGAACTTGTGTTCTGAAAGATACTGTAATCTCCATAAGTTTTACCATTACATAGAAGCAATTAGTATTAATAGCAGAACATTAGGAACAAAGCCTAGAAACATTTGTGTAGGTCTTACTAGATTCTGTTATTGTTTTTATATTGTCACATCAGCTAGGGACATCAGTGTCACAGTTTTATATTCAATTTTCTGAGTTAATTGACATAGACAGTATTGACAAGTTATGGATAGTATATAATGTTTTAAATGTTTTCTTCCAATAGAATATTAGTCTAAGAAATTTTCAAGGTTACAAAAATTTCAAAAATAAGAACATTTAATAAGTTATGTTTTATTTTGTTGTTTTACAAAAGTTTTATTTAATCCTACTGTCTACAACAAATGACATAATGCAGGTGCTTTGACTCCAATCATGAATGAGCGAGCGTTGCAAGTTTTCCTTCCAAAGGTTGTGGTTCTCTCTGGGCACACCTGCTTCCTCCACCTATAAAACTGGAAAACACGAAATAGCCAATAAATCCATTGATAATTTGTCAAAATCTTATTGGTTTGCTGTAGATTGGAAATCTTTTAACTGCTAGTATTTGTTTCATTTAATTTCTTTTTCTTCTTGTTACCAGTCTGATTGTAATCTTAACTCTCATTTTCTATTGTCTTTTTATATGTCATGTTGCAAAATTTCAGAAAAATAGGAGAGATGAGAGGTTTGATCTTAATCATACTGACATTTTTCAGAATCCAGTGTTATTAAAATGTTTATCTTCCCCTACATTCAACTTAATAAAATAAAATATCTTATTTCAGATGCTGTGACTGTGGTGATATACAACACAATGAAAACATTTAATCTGATGGAACCAGAAATTCCTGTTTCTGAGGTTAGTGATAGAGAACTATTTTTATTAATATATGTCAAATGTCTATTGATCTTGACCTCATTTTCATGGTTCAGCAAATGCTGAAAAAAATGTTAAGTTTTTTTGGCAAGTGAAATTCGTTTCAAATGAAATACTCAATTATTATGAGTAATGTGATAATTGGTTTATGGTTTATTAGATCCTTGCAATGTCTACATGTTCATCAGACTGGGTTCACCTGACCTTGACCTCATTTCATGCTTCAGTGACTAAGGTTAAGTTTTCATAGTTAAAGAAATAATTTATTTTAGGTTTTGCCTTCCACTGAAATATTCGTTTATTTGGCCTTTTTAACTCTTTTGATTTGAGCGTCACTGATGAGTCTTTTGCAAAATTTCAATCCAGATATCTATGGTGAGTTTATTTGCACAGGAATGATAATTATTTAAAATCTTTTTCAGGTATTTTTAGGCATCGTAAGTTTCTTTGTAGTAAGTTTTGGCGGTATTGGTATTGGTGTGGTGTTTGGTATGATAACAGCAGTAATTACCAAATATACAGAGCATGTGAGAGGTAAGTGTTAGTCAGCTTCTTAATGGTGTTTGAATTTGACTGTTTAATTGGTCTATGTTTAACCTTGTAAGGATAAAATCAAGTAAATTGACTTGCCTTGTTGGAAGACAATTAAGAGTGCATCTGAATCTTATATACTGTAAACCAACTTATTTTTTGCGACTTTCAGGTTTAGAAAAAAGAAAGTGAATATAAATCCTTGTGAATATGGAACAAGTTAAGGAGAATAATGTGTACTTGTTCTTAAAATCCTTTTACTTTTTGAATATATATTAAGTTTTCCTGAGAAAAAAAAATTGCAGAGAAATTTCCATCCCATTGATATTTCTTGTTATAGCTGGTATCAATCAAATGTTTCCTAGAAGAATTTTATTTCCATGACAAAGAAAACTTTCTGATGAATATCATTTTACAGACATGCTGTGACCTTTCATGGAAAACATATTGTGAAACTTATTAACATGTATAGAATGATTAAAAAATGATCACCAATGAATAGTTCATTTATAACTCTGTCATTCTGAAATATTGTCATATTCAATCAATTTTTATTGATACATTTATATATAAAACAATTTCTTCAGGAATAGCTGACAATCTTACTACAGAAGTATGGTCTTGATTAAATCATTGATAATATATCAATCAATTAGAACAGGGGATAATCTTATTTCAATCAATTAGTTAACTGACCAAATAGAATATCTGGATGTATGTACTGGTATGTACCTTTGTTCTTTGGAGCTCCCCTCCTTATTGTCTCAAAATTTTGAAGACAAAACAGTACGAAACTCACTGAGTAAACTCCTCTTAAGTACTACCATTAATGGCCTTGCTAACTGTCACACAATGTTTGTACTGTTAAAATAAAACATTCACCCCTAATGTATCTTTTAAAAACATATGATAAGAATATGAAGAGGAAAATGAGTGAGCTAATTTTGATAGGTTGCTGTTACTCTTTCCACTGTTTAAAAAATGAAACTTCCATTTCTTTTATGAAAGATTGTGGTATTCATGAATGAGTAGATATTGGTGAAATTTTTATGGATTCTTCACAGAATTATGTTTCACATGTCTATTCTGATAAAATATTTGTCTATTTAGTCTTAAAAGTTTTGCACAGAATCAAGGTGAGCTAAACAGTCCCCTGAGGAACCACTAGGTCACATTTTTTCTATACTTTTTAATGAAATTATATTTTTTTCTTTTGTTTTGCAGTGATAGAACCATTATCAGTATTTGTGTTGGCCTACATGTCATATCTCATGGCTGAACTCTTTCATTTCTCAGGAATTATAAGGTAAATGTAGTTCTATTGGATGAATCTAATATTCTAATAGTAATACAATTGAATGTTTAGTATTGTCTACTTACCCGTATAACTTTTATAAATTGGCAGTCATTTTGTCAGGATTAAATAACTCTTAAATTTTACAGAAAAGTGTTCAGAACAAATCTTGATATTGAATTTATAAAAAAAAAAATAATAAGTTTAGAGACCATGGCAAATAAATGAAATTTAAGACAAATTACATAATTTTATTGAATTTATTTCCATTCACAATTTATTATTCTTAATCTAACATGCAATCACTTTACTCAATAAACTGCTACAGTGTTTGACGAAATGGTAATATAGTTGATATTTAAGAATTCACGTCACAGAAATACAGAATTTGCAATTAAGGCATCTACACTATGATAAATCATGTGATCAATAAAACTATCAGAATAGAAGTACAAATGTTGTGACTACAGCGAACAAACTTTAGAAACAGTGACTAATTAGCTAGTTACAGTATAGGGTCAATTTTAGAACACGATTTATTATGGTGCACTAATATTCAACAGTCTAATAAGCTAGTTACAGTAAAGGATCAGTTTGAGAACACGATTTATTATAAAGCATTAACATGCAGCATTTCTAACCACGACTTCAGTCTGTATGATTCTGATACCTCAATTATGTTGTATTCACGAAAATACTTCACATCCTAAATAAAGACTATAGAATGTGGTACAGATGTCAGTTAAAGACAGCTTTAATTTAGTATTCATATCAATTCCCATTCTGCTAGTATTCAGCTTAAGCATTAATCATTGTTTCTGCAGCATGTTTGTCAGATATTTATAATTTACTATGGTATATATATAAATGGTAATTTAGAATGTCAGGTTATTTTGACATAAATAAGAGGAAATGTGTTAATGGGCAGCAACCCAACAACTCAAATAACCAAAAAACATCTTCAGCTGTAAGCAGAGATATCTATATAATGGGTGAGGCCTTTAAACATCAAGAGTCCTTAAGCATATGAAAGAACTACCAACAACAACAAATTTTCTAAAGAACCAAAATATTGTAGAGGAATGTTGTATTGGCCTTAGGTACAATCCATAGTTAGACATGTGAACCCAGTCTTCTTGATAATACTTTTTGTTGGGTTTCTGTCTCATAAACATATACATCAAATCTCTTTGTATTAAAAGCTGTAGCTCAAAAGTATGTCTATATGATTCAATTTGTTCTATTTTACAGCCTTATAGCATGTGGACTAACACAGGCACAGTATGCATTCCACAACATATCAACAAAATCTCATACAACTGTTAAATACTTCAGTAAAATGCAAAGGTAAGTTAGAGTTTACTGGTTTATTTAAAAGATAAGGTAATATGGTCATATTTTGTCAATAAAGAAGGATTTTTCTTTTAAGATGAAAAATGCTCAGCTCACCAGACTCCAAAGGGTCAAGTGAGCTTTTTTCATCACTAGTCGTCCTTCATACATCATCTATTAACTTTTACAATTTTTATGCCCCACCTACGATAGTAGAGGGGCATTATGTTTTCTGGTCTGTGCGTCCGTTCGTCCGTCCGTCTGTCTGTCTGTTCGTCCGTCTGTCCCGCTCCAGGTTAAAGTTTTTGGTCAAGGTAGTTTTTGATGAAGTTGAAGTCCAATCAACTTCAAACTTAGTACACATGTTCCCTATGATATGATCTTTCTAATTTTAATGCCAAATTAGAGTTTTTACCCCACTGAACATGGAAACTGATAGTGCGAGTGGGGCATTCGTGTACTGAGGACACATTCTTGTTTTCAATTAAATTAGGTTGTCTATTGGAACCAAACTTGGTCACAATCATCCTTTAGATATTAGTCCGGCGGCTACAAGCATATTTCAGACGAATTGTGCACATCCTGTTACAGCATGATATTTGGCATAGACCTTCCTCAACTATTACTCTTTTATTTCAGATAGGGAGGCATTTGAAAAAAATGTCTCACTTCCGGTAAAATCCAAAATGGCGGACGTCATACTTAAATCAGCCCAATATCGAAGGCCAGCGTGTAAAAATGTGTTATTATCATGCTACTATCATAATATTTGGTACAGACCTTTGTTTTTTACTACTTTTGGATAAATTAAATAGATTAGATGTCTTCAGAAACCCCACTTTCGGTTAAAATCCAATATGGCTGACATTGTACTTAAATAAGCTTATTTTTTTAGGGAGGGTAACTGAAATGTGTTTTAACTTATTGCTACTATCATTACATTGTGTATGAACCTTTCTTTGGTGTTTCTGATGGATACAATGCATAAGACATATGTCTTAAAAACCCTTTCTTCCGGGTATATCCAAAATGGCGGACAGAGAAATATCAATTTTTTATTCAAATTTTCATTTTTTTCAATATGTAAAGAAATGATTTTATTTTGTGCTGGTCATTAAACTTTTGGCTTAAAGTTATCCTCAAAACCACTTATTCTAGCATGTTGTAAATATTTAGATATAAAGTTGACACTTCCGGTTAAAAATATGACGTAAATTTCAAAGATGAGTCCTCAATCTATTTCTTCGATTTAGAGTTTTGGATAGATTGATTAAAACAAAATAAAATCACTATAGTACTAAAAATTATTTTAAATTATTACTATTTGGCCAAGAATACATGTTTATTCACAGTCACCATGACATGCACACATCGCAGTGCACGGGATACTTGATTTTCCACATTAAAAATGACCGCGGAATCCTTTCTTACATCCACAATGTATAAGCTTTTGACAAAATGATGAGGCCTCAAAAAGAGTTTTTCAAAAGTTATCCTCTTTGTCCCCGCCTGGAGTGGGTAGCATAAGAGCCAATCCCAAGCTCGTCTCCCTAAACACCTGCCTAAGTATATTGCATTATTTACATGCTGGAAAAGACTAGACCAAGTTGAGGGAATAGCCTCGAAAAGCCGTCCCTGTTGCGCAAATAGTTATTTTCTTGCTTCGTTAACCATGTTATACCCATCTGCTAAGTTCTGTCGATCTTACAGTAAAACCCTGGTGATTTAGTCTGATTAATCATCATTCTTTTTGTTAAAGTCACATCTTCAAATGCAATCAATGTCTCCCACATAGTCTTTTCCCCCCTTTCAAGCAAAGAGAGAACCATATCACAACAGGTAAAGACATGGATAACAATAAGTGTTTCAGATGACCCAGGTCACTCATTGCCTAGTGCATTTGAAAGGCCATTGATAGATATTAATCCAAAGTCTTTTGCCCTCCCAAACACAACGTCTACCCCTATGTCACGGAATAGTGAAACAGTATTGACAACATCATCATTAACGACTGTTCGAATCATGACTCGTTTAAGTGCGTGTTTCACTGCATCAGACACATGCACCATGATTTTAGTGTCTGCCTCTAAATGTGAACTGGGTGCTGAACTTGAAATACATTACGTGGTGGATAAGATAGAATATCCTGACCATTTGTTGCTATAACTACCATACGCATCCAAGACTTCATCCACTCGTATTTCAGTTTCAAGGTATTTTATTTAGGTAAGGACATAATACCCAATCAGCATACTCAGTAGGCCGCAATTCACAATCGGAGAGCTGATTTCCAACATTTACAAAGACTGTGGTATTGTTTCTCACATCTTAATAAATTCTGCAAAAACACATATTTTCTTGCCTTGTTAACCTAATCTGTTTCTTTTTTTTTTTTTATCTTCCAACAAAACCACGTATCGTTTTCAATGACAATAAACATCAAATCCATATGGTGATGTTGGCTGGTCAATCATCATTCTAAATGCTATAGTCACATCTTCAAACTCCATTAATGTCACCAACGCAGTTCCTTTTCCAGCGAACGTGTTATCTTCTAATGCCTAGTGCATTTGAAAGGTCATTGATTGATATATATCTTATACTTTTCCCCTTCTAAATGCAAACCAAAGTTTGTCTGCCCTATGTCACGGAATAGCGAAACAGCAATGACATCAGTATCGACTGTTTGAGTCATGACTCAGTTAAGTCTATGTTTCACTGCATCAGACACATCTATCTTAATTCTAGTGTCAGTCTCTTCATGTAAACATGGTGCTAAACTTGAAACATCATCAAGTGGTGGATAACACTAAACATCCTGAGCATTTGTTGCTTCAACTACCTTGTACTCAAAATTGTATTGAGCAAGCTCCTGTGAATGAAAACTTAAAAGTTCTTTCTTACTGTCGTCATCTCTCAGAAAACTTTCCCATCTTTGAGGATGTTTTTAATCCTGGGTTCCTCTGTGTATTCCCTTTCCCCTAAATGTTGCCCTTGCTTCTTTTAGCAGCTTTAAAACTACCAGTATTTCGCTATTCCGTAACAAAGGGGCAGACGAACTATTGATTGTATTTGGGGAGGCAAAAATCTTTGGATTAATATCTATCAATGGCCTTTCAAATGCACTAGGCAATGAGTGATCACACACTTTTATTTCTGACCAATACCTTATGACGGGTTGTGATACTGTTCTCTCTTTGCTTGAAAAGGAAAAAAAAGACTGTGTGGGAGACATTAATGGTATTGAAGATGTGACTTTAACATAAAGAATGATGATTGATCAGCCTAAATCACCGGGGTTGTACTGTACAAACTTATCAGATCTAACATGATTAACGAACCAAGAAAGTCAATTTTTGCACAAAAAAAATCTCATTTTAAGTGAGGCTTTTCCCACGACTTGTTCTAGTCTTTCAAGCATGTAAAACGTGTAATATACTAATGCAGGTGTTTAGTGAGACGAGCTTTGGATTGACTTTTATGCTACCTAGTCTTGTCACTAATGGATTGCGAAGGGACAAAGAGGGTCCCTTAAAAAAAAAAACTCTTTCTGAGACCTCATCATTTTTTCAGAAGCTTGTACATTATGGATGTAAGAAAGGATGCCGCGGTTATTTTTAATGTGTAAAATCGGGTCTCCCGTGCACTACCTTGTGTGCATGTGGTGGTGATTGTGAATAAGCATGTATTCTTGGCCAAGTAGAAGTAGTTTTAAATATTTTTTAGTACTATAGTGATTTTATTTTGGTTTAATCAATCTATCCAAAACTCTACATCGAAGAAATAAATTGAGGACTCATCTTTAAAATTTACGTCATATTTTTACCGGAAGTGTCAACTTTATATCTTAGCATTTACAACATGCTAGAATAAGTGGTTTTGGGGATAACTTAAAGCCAAAAGTTTAATGACCAGCACAAAATAAAATCATTTTCTTTACATTTTGAAGAAAGTTGAAAATTTGAATAAAAAATTGATATTTCTCTGTCCGCCATTTTGGATACTTCCTGAAGTAAGGGTTTTTAAGACATATGTCTTATACATTGTCTTCATCAGAAGCACCAAAGAAAGGTTCATACACAATGTAATTATAGTAGCAATACGTTAAAACACATTTCAATTACCCTCCCTAAAAAATAAGCTTATTTAAGTACAATGTCCGCCATATTGGATTTTAACCGAAAGTGGTGTTTCTGAAGACATCTAATCTATTTAATTTATCCCAAAGTAGTAAAACACAAAGGTCTGTACCAAATATTATGATAGTAGCATGATAATAGGACATTTTTACACGCTAGCCTTCGATATTGGGCTGATTTAAGTATAACGTCTGCCATTTTGGATTTTACCGGAAGTGAGACATTTTTTTCAAATGCCTCCCTATCTGAAATAAAAGAGTAATAGTTGAGGAAGGTCTATGCCAAATTTCATGCTTGTAACAGGATGTGCACAATTTTTTACAAAGCCGCCGGACTAATCCAGTTTAAGAACTATTGCAGTTTCTGTCTGCCAACCAACATGGCCCTTATTGCTAAAAATAGAACATATGCATTATGAATGTAATGAATTTGATGGATACATCTTAATTTATTATTTATTATTTTGTTTTGCAGTTCCATCAGTGATTGTATAATATTTGTATTCCTGGGTATAGCTCTGTTTAAGAACGGAATGTTTGAACCTGACAACTGGAATCCATGGTTTATTATATGGACCCTTGTCCTCTGTTTGCTGTATAGATTTTTAGGTATGTACATAATCCTTTAGCTGTTAACTAAGAATTTTAAATGGAGTTCGTCACAATTTATTTGTGCAAGTTTGTTTTGGGGGGGGATGATAATTTAATATGAAAGCAGAAGTCAAAATAATAGACACAGCTCTTTTCACAAACCATAATATATAGGAAACTGAAATATGCATGCCTTACAAGTATGAAGTATATATTTGTAAAATGTTTTTTGAATCAATTGCTGTAACTAAGCTAGAAACTGAACTTTTTTGTGTTATGCATATTGAATATTACTTCCATTGACTTCAGAGTATTTTTTATAGGATTAGTAGGGAGAATTTTCATTGTAAAGCAATGTATTTTTGTTTGATTTGTGTCATCCCAGACAATTTATCAATCTGAGACATTGTATTATTTGTATGATAGCTGTCATCCTAGAAAATCTTATTCATCAATTTATATGTGAAGATAAAAAATGGGTCACTTTTTACCATACCAATTCATTTAGTCACTTTATTCACCAGTCATGTCTAAATAAGAAGTAATTTAATATACAGTGACAGTGACATAAGTAATTAATAGAAATGGTTCACCAGAGAATTATTTGATCAGACGGAAATATTCTCATTGATTTAGAAGATTTCAGACATAGATTTAACCATCAACATTTTAAACTTGGTTAACTCATTCACTCAAAATTAGTTAGATTAGTTTCTTAAATGTCAATAATTTCTTCAGACATTAATTTGACATTAAATTCGTACTGGTATTTGATTTTCTTTGATAAGGACTTTTAGCTTTTAGACTAAAGATGGACCATTAACTTTTCATGAAGTTAAATTGCTATGAAACAGCCATTTCATGTTTTGATAAAACCAATAAGTTTATTAAAACATATAAGACACAGTAATCAAAGTCAGTCATTTGATTTGGAGCAATTATAGCATTGGATCTCAAGCATTTGCAATGAATCCAAAAATATTTTGAATGACAATATGGTAAAAGTAAGGCTTTGAAGTCTTAAACTTGAACTTCAAAATCAGACTTTATTATGTCATATCTAAAACAAGAATATGCAATCGAATCAATGCATATTTAGTTTAAGTAGACTTATTATCTGTCCAGGTTTGATAACTTCAAATGCATGGTATTTTTCCAGTTTTTAGCTCACCTGTCCCGAAGGGACAAGTGAGCTTATGCCATCACTTGCCGTCCGTCGTCGTCCGTCGTCTGTCGTCGTAAACTATTTCAAGAATCTTCTCCTCTGAAACTACTGGGCCAAATACTTTCAAACTTTAACTGAATGTTCCTTAGGGTATCTAATTTATAAATTGTATCCGAAGTTTTGATCTATCAACAAACATGGTCGCCATTGCTAAAAATAGAACATAGGGGTTAAATGCAGTTTTTGGCTTATAACTCAAAAACCAAAGCATTTAGAGCAAATCTGACATGGGGTAATATTGTTTATCAGGTCAAGATCTATCTGCCCTGAAATTTTCAGATGAATCAGACAACCCGTTGTTGGGTTGCTGCCCCTGAATTGGTAATTTTAAGGAAATTTTGCTGTTTTTGGTTATTATCTTGAATATTATTATAGATAGAGATAAACTGTAAACAGGAATAATGTTCAGCAAAGTAAGATTTACAAATAAGTCAACATGACGGAAATGGTCAGTTGACCCCTTTAGGAGTTATTGCCCTTTATAGTCAATTTTTAACCATTTTTCGTAAATCTTAGTAATCTTTTACAAAAATCTTCTCCTCTGAAACTACTGGGCAAAATACTTCCAAACTTTAACTGAATGTTCCTTAGGGTATCTAGTTTGTAAATTGTATCCGAAGTTATGATCTATCAACAAACATGGTCGCCATTGCTA
This sequence comes from Mytilus edulis, assembly GCF_963676685.1. Lineage (NCBI taxonomy): Eukaryota > Metazoa > Mollusca > Bivalvia > Mytilida > Mytilidae > Mytilus > Mytilus edulis. The sequence goes on from NC_092346.1 coordinate 93,181,643, forward strand.
AAAATAGAACATAGGGGTCAAATGCAGTTTTTGGCTTATAACTCAAAAACCAAAGCATTTAGAGCAAATCTGACCGGGGTTATATTGTTTATCAGGTCAAGATCTATCTGCCATTTTCAGATGAATCAGACAACCTGTTGTTGGGTTGCTGCCCCTGAATTGATAATTTTAAGGAAATTTTGCTGTTTTTGGTTATTATCTTGAATATTATTATAGATAGAGATAAACTGTAAACAGCAATAATGTTCAGCAAAGTAAGATTTACAAATAAGTCAACATGACGGAAATGGTCAGTTGACCCCTTTAGGAGTTATTGCCCTTTATAGTCAATTTTTAACCATTTTTCGTAAATCTTAGAAATCTTTTACAAAATTCTTCTCCTATGAAACTACTGGGCCAAATACTTCCAAACTTTAACTGAATGTTCCTTAGGGTATCTAGTTTGTAAATTGTATCCGAAGTTATGATCTATCAACAAACATGGTCGCCATTGCTAAAAATAAAACATAGGGGTCAAATGCAGTTTTTGGCTTATAACTCAAAAACCAAAGCATTTAGAGCAAATCTGACATGGGTTATATTGTTTATTAGGTCAAGATCTATCTGCCCTGAAATTTTCAGATGAATCAGACAACCTGTTGTTGGGTTGCTGCCCCTGAATTGATAATTTTAAGGAAATTTTGCTGTTTTTGTTTATTATCTTGAATATAATTATAGATAGAAATAAACTGTAAACAGCAATAATGTTCAGCAAAGTAAGATCTTCAATTAAGTCAATTTGACCAAAATTGTCAATTGACCCCTTAAGGAGTTATAGCCCTTTAAAGACTTTTTTTCACAATTTGTTCATCATGTTGACTTACTTTAAAAAATCTTCTCCTTTGAAACTGCTGTATCAATTTCAGCCAAACTTAGGCTAAATGAGTTTCAGAGTATCTAGTATAAATTTTATATTTTATTTCCTTGTATGTCAAGAAACATAGCTACTATGGCAAAAATAGAACATAGGAGAAAATTATTATTTTTTTTGGCTTTTGAAGAAAATAGGACGATCCAAAAAACATTTAAATAAATTGATAAGCCAAAATAATCATTGATGAGAGATTTAACCAAAAGAATTAAGGTGAGCGATTCAGGCTCTTGAGAGCCTCTTGTTAGGCATTTGTCCAGTCTAATTTATATCTATTTACTTCTGGCAAGACCCTTCAACAAAACTTCCCCATACCTGGGACAGCGTACATACATCTCACACTTTTAATCATGAAGGATACATTTTTTAAAGTAATTTAAAAATGAATAATAAACATTTGAAAACAAATGATATATCGTTAGAGAACAATGTGTAGGATAGTGGAAAGGAGAACAGCACATGACAAAAACAAATCTGAAAAATGAGATATAAAATTGAGAAAGGAAATGGGGAATGTGTCAAAGCGACAACAACCTGACCATAGAGCAGACAACAGCCGAAGGCCACCAATGGGTCTTCAATGTAGCGAGTAACTCCCACACCCGGAGGCGTCCTTCAGCTGGCCCCTTAAAAAATATGTATACTAGTACAGTGATAATGGACGTCATACTAAACTCCAAATTATACACAAGAAACTAAAATTAAAAATCATACAAGACTTACAAAGGCCATAGGCTCCTGACTTGGGACAGGTGCAAAATTGCGGCAGGATTAAACATGTTTATGAGATCTCAACCCTCCCCCTATACCTCTAGCCAATGTAGAAAAGTAAACGCATAACAATACGCACATTAAAAATCAGTTCAAGAGAAGTCCGAGTCCGATGTCAGAAGATGTAACAAAAGAAAATAAATAAAAGGACAATAATACATAAATAACAACAGACTACTAGCAGTTAACTGACATGCCAGCTCCAGACCTCAATTAAACTGATTGAAAGATTATGTCTTCATCATATGAATATCAGGCACAATCCCTCCCGTTAGGGGTTTAGTATCATACTATCATAAAATATATGAGAAAAACATAACCCGTGTCATGACTACTAAATATTTAAGCAACACTGCCACAGTTTTCAACATATTTTTGATTAACTGCCTATAGCGTTTACAGTGCTTTTGATTTCTCTGGTTGACAAACTGACTAATTTACCACTAATTAATTTGCAATATGGCTATAGAAGGAGGCATTTTAGCTCACATAAACATCTTGTTTCAGTTCATAAGTAATAAGTCAACTGTATTTGGTGTAATTAATTTATGCAGGATTTACACCTTGTTTGCTGACAGTCATCTAGCATTGAAATTATTTTTCGTTGAATTGAATTTTGTGATTTAAATTTTCATTGTTACAAACTATATTTTGTGTACAGAAGGGGCCCATGTAGGAAGTTATATGAATTATGTTTTTAATGTTTTTCTTTTGTTATTTCAGTTGTATTATTATTGACCTTCTTTGTAAACAAGTCCAACAGAGTCCGAAGAATCAGTTATGTTGAACAATTTATCATGGTAGGCTATTTAAGGAATAACATTACTGTAGTTGAAGAGTTGCCACCGTCAATTGTAGATTTGACGGTCGCAAATGTAATTTTACTGGCGAAGCGTAGCGGAGACAGTAAAACAGAGATTTGCGACCGTCAAATCAAAATTGAACTGATATTCTTTTTCCATATCCATTAAAACATTGTCCTGGTTCCCATATTAGACACATTTACTTGGACTCTCTACAAATCAAGTAATGTAAAATGAAATAAGGAGATGTAGTGAGATTGCCTATGAGACAACTATCCACTACAGTTAAAATTAAGTGGAAGTAAGCAATTGTAGGTCACGGTAGGGCCTTGAACAATGAGAAAAAAACATACAAAAGTGGACTGTAAAAGGCTTGACATGAAAATGTGAAACAATTCAAATATCAAAACTAAGGGCCTCATTAATAAAAAATAAAAAAAATATCAAAAAATAAAATTGACATCTTCTCAATTTTATATGAGTTAATTTACCTTCTCCGTTTGCTAATGCAAGTTTGAAAATTGTACCATTCACTATATCAAGCATTTAATAAAAAAAATATTTTTAAAATGACTGAAAAATTATAAATAAAAAGCTGAATGACTGTTTAGTGTTCCTTTGGCAAATAACATGCATATTGAGGACAAGAACATGGTAATGTAATATGATGTAGTTTTTGTATCAATGAAACAGAAACCCAGGACAAAATATAATAAGACATTCAGCTGTGATCACAAGTATACTATATACCATGTCATAATAATTGGGGTGTATTATTTCAGGCTTATGGTGGACTAAGAGGTGCTGTTGCTTTTTCTTTAATGGATCTATTGAAAGCAGAGAATTTACCCAAAGAAATGTTTACTACAACGTTAATGGTTCTTATTTTCTTCACAGTGTTTGTACAGGTATGTTATAAATGTACCTGGGACAAAGCATAACTGAATCCTTATAAGGTTAACTCATATAGATGAAATATATTGTCTTGATTTTTATTATAACCACGTACAAGTTCTTCTGTATCTAATTTCTAAATAAGTTCAATAAAAATTTCACAGTTTGTACTGATAATTTGTTTGGACCCCAGTTTGCCATTAATCTACTATTTTGAGAAACTGAAAAGTTTTTTGGTTTAACCCAACTTTAATGATTATAAGTCAGTTTTAAAGAGAAAATTAAAAAATGAAAAGAAATACATGTACTGAATTCAATCATACAAGTTATCAAAATTAGATTTGTCTTTAATTGCATGCTATGAAATAATAATATTGATAATTTAAATTTTATTTTCTTCAACAAGAACAAACTTTGTTATTTTTGTAAAACGAAGTATTGCTAGTGAATACATCATTATCATCAATATTATGATCTAAATAATCAACTATAACAAAATCAACCCCATATGTCTTAAAAACTTGTTTTCAAAAATCATTGTTTTTCTAATTGAAAATATCAAACTCAATTTAAAGCATCAGCTTTGAAATATTAGATTAGTAATGAAATAATGACTTGTGACTTTATATCTTTCTATTTAGGGTATAACTATAAAGCCTTTAGTAAAGCTACTGAGAGTCAAACTTCAGAGTACAGATAAAGTTACCATTGGTGAAGAAATTAATTCACATGTAAGTAGGATTTCAATGTAGTAAAAGGAAATGGATATTTGTCAATGAGGCAGTGAACCAACAATACAAAAAATCCAATTGTTAGGTAGTAATTTTGAACTACTGTGAATACACTTATTTTTGTTCTAATTTTCATTGATTAAGGAAATCTTGCATTTTAGTGGCTTTTTAATGGTTTTGTCAAAGTCTGCATGCAAGCCTACAGAAAATTAGTGCTTTGTTGAAGATTTAATTTCATGGTTAACCTTTACCCATGAAATCCATGAAAATTGGTTTCCTAGGAATAAAAATAAATCAATGCTAGTAAAGTTATATCCCGCTTTATAAAAGTGGGGGTATACTGTTTTACCTCTGTCTGTTTGTTTGTTCATCCATCCCGCCATACGTTAGTCCGTCAGTCCATCCTATAAATATTTTCTGTCGCATCTTTCTCAGGAACCAGGATACAAGGATTTCTGAAATTTAATTTCTGAAATTTGATTTCAGAGTTTATATAAGTCAGCTTTACCATGTGATGCATTTCAGGTACATCACTCAACAACTTCCTGTTTACCAAACACTTACATATTTTTACACTATTAAAAGTATCCAGTTGCGGCCCGGATGTCATCAGTGAGCAGTAGCTGACAGTTTCACTTGTTTTCTCAGTAGATAATTACTGAAGAGTATTCTAAGTAAGATAATAAGAGACATAATCTTGAGGTAGCAAGTCAGGTCATAGTATGTTATGTGTTGTAATGTCAATGATAAGATTTGTATATTTATTTAACATGATATATGTTTTCTATTTTATGAACTATAGGTAACAGATCATGTGATGGCTGGTATAGAAGAAGTTTTAGGGCGGAGAGGAGAACATCATTTCAGGGTAGGTAGTATCTGTTTGTACAATTACCAAAAATAAATGATACATGGTCACATTCATCAACCATTGTCATAAAACTAAATTTTGAGTTCTAAGATGGTAACCCTTCATCAGATAAGAACATATTATAAATTTAATTTATATAACCCGACTAAAGAGTAAAATAAACAGCCAAAGGCCACCAATGGGTCTTCAACATTGCGAGAAAATCTTACACCTAGAGGCAGACTTCAGCTGGGCCCTAAACAGATCAGTGATAATGGATGTCATGTATTTCTGTGTTTGTTTCCGTATTGATTATTTGTTTATGAATGGGCCTTGCATATAAAGATGTACAAAACAGTGCTTTGCTGACATAATTAGGAGATTTGATATGCTTGCCAATGAGACAACTATACACCAGAGTTAAAAATGTATTGGTAGTAAGCAATGATGCAATAGTGTAACGCCATAGTGAGCAGTATTACTTATATGTTTGTTATTTAAGCAATGATGCTATAGTCTAACGCCATAGTGAGCAGTATTACTTATATGTTTGTTATTTAAGCAATGATGCTATAGTCTAACGCCATAGTGAGCAGTATTACTTATATGTTTGTTATTTAAGCAATGATGCTATAGTCTAACGCCATAGTGAGCAGTATTACTTATATGTTTGTTATTTAAGCAATGATGCTATAGTCTAACGCCATAGTGAGCAGTATTACTTATGTTTGTTATTTAAGCAATGATGCCATAGTCTAACTCCATAGTGAGCAGTATTACTTACATGTTTGTTATTTAAGCAATGATGCCATAGTCTAACGCCATAGTGAGCAGTATTACTTATATGTTTGTTATTTAAGCAATGATGCAATAGTCTAACGCCATAGTGAGCAGTATTACTTATATGTTTGTTATTTAAGGCAGGAATCTAATATATTTTTATGCTGTTTTTATCTGATGTATAATATATTATGTATAATGTTAGATTGTGACACTGTAATAAACTAATTACTTACTTACTTACTTACTATATTAAAAGAGACTCGCTGTTTAAACTGATACATTAAACCGTGAAGCTCACAAAATAGGGACATACTTTTGTCATGCCATCTTAATGTAAGAGTGTAATACAATTATAATGGTATTCTTAAATGATTTTGAATATGTTACTGGGATGGAGAGTTGTCTCATTGGCACTCATACCACATCTTCCTATATCTGTTTTATTATTTGAGAACAACTCAGTCAATATCTTCCATTATTGATTTTATTGTAGGAAATTTTGGAATATTACAATAGTAAATACGTGAAGAATTGGTTACAGAGAAACCCAACATCAACAGATGAGCATATTATGTCATTATATGAAAAAATAGCTCTACAGTGAGTAGATATTATATCGTGTTGAGTAAAGGATACTTTTCTGTTATTTCACAGTCATGTTAAATGTGAAAATAATCCCCACCAGAATACATGTAGTTTGTACAAGGCAATAATATTGATGCGAAGTGTGATTTTCATTCCCACGTGCATTTAAAACACAATAATAACCTATGTTTTACAGTATATGGTACCGCTATAAAAAGTTTTAAACAACTTTATTTAAAGAATATGGTAAATTTTATATTCAATTTATGTTATAGAATTATTCTATTTTTGTTATAGAAATCTTACATAGTTTTCACTAATAACATTTATGTATATGTATTTCATATTTGATAATTCATTTAAAGTTAATGTCTTCTGTTTAAATCTGTAATACTGAATCCAACATTTGTTTTCAGACAACATTTTGAGAGTTTAGCAGGAAGTAGAATGGTACAAGAAAAGTATGTAAGTGAGGACAATTTACCTCTCATTCCAGAGGAGATTGCAAATCAAATGTAAGTAAACATAGATAACAAACAGGGGGAGATAATGACCTTACTTTGCCTAAAAGTTTTTAAAATGAGGAAGGTATAGTTTCAAATCCATGAGGTCACAATAAATTAGGTTACTTCTCAGAGTAGCCCCTTCTACTCTTTTTATGATAAATTCATAGATTTTGGCAATTTTTCATTAGAGATGATGCTTATAGACAAAACTACTTGAAACAGAAATACATCACTTTACAAAAATCCATATCATTATAAAAACAGAAAGTCAAGTTTGTTTTGAAAAATAATCAAACGATTGATTATTTCAGAATTCATGAAGAAGAGGATGAGAATGAGACGGGAGAAGAAGACGAAGGAAGTGACGGAGACCTAGTGCTGCCACCTATCACAGTTAGATCACCATCTATTGTGCCTCCTTTACCGATGCCACCACCAGATTTTTCACCACCGTCACCCATGCCATCGCCTGGTGTATTACCCATGATGCAACCAGAAATGTTTGATGACTGGATTGACAGGAAGTTAGCAGAACAACGAGATGGTAAGGTTTTAAATAAAGCTGATATTTTTATGAAGTATAAAATGTTTCCTGACAAAAGTTTTATTTAATATATATCAAATGGCGTTTTTCTGTAAGATAAATGTCCAGTCTTGTCTGCAGGACAAGGTATGATAAGGCCCGTTTTTGGCCCCCCTATTTTCTCATTTCTTAAATTTTGTTTTAGAAAGCTACTGATCACGTTAAAATATTCCATAAGGTTTGAAGTTTGTTTGGATGAACTTCAATCTTTGGCCATTGTTTCTTAAAATTTAATAACGTGCGCCTTTGTAACCTGGAAAAAAATATGGCGATTTAGACAGCAAAAAGAGTTCCCATGACATTGGAATGAAACATTCCTGGGTCAAGCTGGCGCAGGCACTAAAAAATTAAAAATTTGTTGTAAAATCACCTGCAAAATGAATAATAATAATTACAATATTTGAATAAAAACAGAAAGTTAACCCCCTCACCTCACCCCAGTTGCTAAAATTAGTGGTTTTGAAGTTCATCCAAACAAACTTCAAACCTCAGGGAATATTATAGCATAATAAGTAGCTTTCCAAAACAGAATTTAATGAGAAAATAGGGGGGTCAAAAAGAGGCCTTATGGTACCTTGTCCTTTACTTATTTACTAAATCTAAAGATTTTTTTAAGTTTGTTATTTTGCAGTGACTATTATACTTGCATCATAAGAATTGAACAGATGGTTTACTCTAAGTACTTACATAAGGCTTAAGAAGTGGTTTCTTTGCTTTAACATCGCCTTAATAATATTTTTATGCTCCACCTACGATAGTAGAGGGGCATTATGTTTTCTGGTCTGTGCCTCTGTTCGTCTGTTCGTTCTTCTGTGCGTCCATTCGTCCCGCTTCCGGTTAAGTTTTTGGTGTCCAATCAACTTAAAACTTAAAACTTAGTGCACATGTGCCCTATGATATGATCTTTCTAATTTTAATGCCAAATTAGAGTTTTGACCCCAATTTCACAGTCCACTGAACATGGAAAATGATAGTGCAAGTTTCAGGTTAAAGTTTTTGGTCAAGGTAGTTTTTGATGAAGTTGAAGTCCAATCAACTTGAAACTTAGTATACATGTTCCCTATGATAGTATCTTTTTAATCTAAATGCCAAATTAGAGTTTTTACCCCAATTTCACGGTCAACTAAACATAGAAAATTATAGTGCGAGTGGGGCATCAGTGTACTATGGACACATTCTTGTTATAAAATTTTATAATATTTATGATACTGGTAATTCATATATTTATGTCTCTGATTTACAGAAGATAGAAAAAATGTAGAGAAGACAGGTCGAAGAAAATCATTATTTCCACAGTTCCGAAAGAAAGAACATCAAAAAGATTTGGAACCTACAGCCAAAGATGTCCGTAAATTAATGGCTCCTTCCAGGAGAGATGTACGTACAATTCCGTTTACAAAATATGCCTTTTAGCTTGTGTTGTTGCAAACAACCTTTTATTATATCATTGTAAAAAGTTTATAAATCAAATACTAAAATTTATTTAACATAATTTTGTGAAAAACAAATATACCAAAAATTATAGAATTTGTAAATTTCATTTGAATAATACAACAGATAAAAACTATTTCCAATTAATAAAAAAAGGATTTACTATAGATTCTTATTCCTCTTTTAGATGGTGCATCAAAAGTTAGATAGGAATTTGAAGAATGATAGCAGTGCAGACTTGCTGAAATATCTGCAGGAAAAACAACTTCGGACACGGAGAATGTCTCGTGCAGTGTTAGGTGGAGGAACTTCAACACCTCTGGGATCACAAACAAATATTTCTTTCCAACCAAGAAGGGTTAGTATTATAGCTGCAAATGCAGCAGCTCAAAATTACAAACGTAGACTTAGTTTGGCTGTTCCTGAACGTCCAGCATTTCATAGAGATCGTAGTCCTTCAGATTTCACTGGTGTGAAGCCAGATCATAATTTATTTAGAGGCTATGGTGATGCATCTAAAAACCAAGATACAGCATCTCCAAGAAGGAGAAGAAAGGATTTTAAAAAAGCTAATACACTTAATTTTGAACCAGAAGTAACACCTCTGCTCAACCAGAATGCTAGCAAATCTCCGTCCAGAAGATCAGGAGCATCAGGGAGAAGTCTCGACGCTTTACAGGAACATGAGGGAGAGGATAGTGAAGAATTAGATACATCCAAAAGTTCAGCCTCCTCTGATTCAGCGGCAAAGAAAAGACGATTTAGATTGAGAAAGTCAAAAACATTGAGTGAAGAAGATAGAGAGGATTCCTCCCATGTAAAACGATCTCAAACAGATCCATCTTCAGAAACAAAAAGTCCAACAAAAGTCAAATTTGATGTTAAATCAGAAGTTATATCTAAAAAACGAAAGAAAAAACCTATGCACAAATCTAAATCTGTTGATCAGCCCCGTAGCTCAGGAGAATTCTCCGATATTTCAGGAGCTGATTCTCATAGTTCAATAAAGTCTGATTCTGATTCACGACCTGCTGAATTAAGATCTGTAAAGTCTGAACCCGAGGAAACGATTGCAGATCGAAATGGTCTGACAGCAGACGAGGAACATGCTGGCAGAAAAGCCTCATATACACAAGCTATGTCAAATAAAATTCCAGATGATGAAGCAGTTGAATTAAAAGATTTGAAAGATGATAAAAAACTTAAAAAGCAAAAAAGCCTTTGATGTTGTTTTAAAAAATTTAGGAATCTCATTTGTGGGAAAATAATCTCCTTTCTAATTCTGTGTTATTTTTAATCTATTTTATTATTGTCTTGTGTTTTAAATTTCATATCTGAGGAAATAAGATTGGAATATTTTATCTCATACCTGTGATATTTTAAATGATTCCAAGTAGTATTTATTTAAAATTTTATTAATTTACATTTTTGATAAGCATAGAATGTAAGCATAATATATATTTGAAAGAATCTCAAAATCATTTCTAGCAATCTAGCATGATAACCCCATGAGATCAAATATTGTCATCAGTTTATACTTTCTTTATATTAGATTTTTACTACGACATAGACAATTTTATGAAATTTCTATGTGTATGAAGTGCAATAATTTGTACTTAAAAAGATTGTGCGAGTTCATGAAGAAAGCGAATTTCTGTAAATGATGAGAAAAAGTTTTTTGACAGTGAATATGGGTTTTTATGATTAGCATATATCAGTTAACCCTTTACATTTGTTTATGAGAAATGATTTATTAAATGTGGTCTTGTCTTAAGGCATTTTATAGCTATTTTTATTAGCTCACCTGGCCCGAAGGGCCAAGTGAGCTTTTCTCATCACTTTGCGTCCGGCGTCTGTCGTTGTCCGTCGTCGTCGTCGTCCGTCGTCGTCCTGCGTTAACTTTTACAAAAATCTTCTCCTCTGAAACTACCAGGCCAAATTAAACCAAACTTGGCCACAATCATCATTGGGGTATCTAGTTTAAAAATTGTGTCCGGTGACCCGGTCAACCAACCAAGATGGCCGCCATGGCTAAAAATAGAACATAGGGGTAAAATGCAGTTTTTGGCTTATAACTCAAAAACCAAAGCATTTAGAGCAATTCTGACAGGGGTAAAATTGTTTATCAGGTCAAGATCTATCTGCCCTGAAAATTTCAGATGAATCGAACAACCTGTTGTTGGGTTGCTACCCCTAAATTGGTAATTTTAAGGAAATTTTGCTGTTTTTGGTTATTATCTTGAAAAATATTATAGATAGAGATAAACTGTAAACAGCAATAATGTTCAGCAAAATAAGATTTACAAATAAGTCAACATTACCGAAATGGTCAAATGACCCCTTTAGGAGTTATTGCCCTTTATAGTCAATTTTTAACCATTTTTCGTAAATCTTAGTTATCTTTTACAAAAATCTTCTCCTCTGAAACTACTGCGCCATATTAAACCAAACTTGGCCACAATCATCATTGGGGTATCTAGTTTAAAAATTGTGTCTGTTGACCTGGTCAACCTACCAAGATGGCTGCCATGGCTAAAAATAGAACATGGGATAAAATGCAGTTTTTGGCTTATAACTCAAAAACAAAAGCATTAAGAGGAAAACTGGCATGGGTTAAATTGTTTATCAGGTCAAGATCTATCTGCCCTGAAAATTTCAGACGAATCGATAGTCAATTTTCATAAAATTTGTAAATTTTTACTAACACTTTTAACTGAAACTACTGGGCCAATCATTATAGATGGGGATATATGTACGCAGCAAGAATGTTCAGTAAAGTTAGATCTACAAACATATCACCATCACCAAAACACAATTTTGTCACGAATCCATCTGTGTCCTTTGTTGAATATTCACATATACAAATGTACCAAGGTGAGCGACACAGGCTCTTTAGAGCCTCTAGTTACATTTACAGTTTCTTTTAGTTTACTTAATTTTTCAAATTGCACAGGTACTTAATTTCACCATCATTTCTATTTCGTTCATTTTAACTTATAGTTAAGTGAATGTTGAACTATATTCAGTTTTTTTTTATTAATTTGGAACCATGTGTTCTGTATGAGTTATTGAAAGTGAGTATTCAAAATGCATATTGGAAAGGTAGCCATGTTAATTGATTAAAAAATAACACTTTTTAGCTCACCTGGCCCACATGGCCAAGTGAGCTTTTCTCATCACTTGGAGTCTGTCGTCGTCGTTAACTTTTACAAAAATCTTCTCCTCTAAAAGTACAGGGCCAAATTTAACCAAACTTTGCCACAATCATCATTGGGGTATCTAGTTTAAAAAATGTATCCGGTGACCTGGCCAACCTACCAAGATGGCCGCCATGGCGAAAAATAGAACATAGGGGTAAAATGTAGATTTTGGCTTATAACTCTGAAACCAAAGCATTTAGAGCAAATCTGCTAGGATAAAAAAAATGTTTATCAAGTCAGGATCTTTGCCCTGAAATTTTCAGGGTTGTTGGGTTGCTGCCCCTGAATTGGTAATTTTAAGAAAATTTTGTGTTTTTTTGGTTATTATCTTGAATATTATTATAGATAAAGATAAACTATAAACAGCAATAATGTTCAGCAAAGTAAGATCTACAAATAAGTCAACATGACCAAAATGGTCAGTTGGACCCGGAGTTTTTGCCCTTTATAGTAATTTTTTACAAACTTTTTGTAGATTTTTGTTATCTTTTACAAAAATCTTCTCCTCTGAAACTACTGGGCCAAATTTAACCAAACTTGGCCAAAATCAATATTAGGTTATGTTGTTTAAAAAATGTGTGTAGTGACGCGGTTAATCAACAAAGATGGCCACCATTGCTAAAAACAGAACATAGGGGTAAAATGTAGATTTTGGCTTATAACTCTGAAACCAAAGCATTTAGAGCAAATCTGACAAGAGATTAGATTGTTTATCAAGTCAATATCTATATGCTCTGAAATATTTAGATAAATTGGACAACTGGTGGTTGGGTTGCTGACCCCCAATTGATATTTTTTTAAGAAATTTTGCTGTTTTTGGTTATTATCTTGAGTACTATTATAGATAGAGATAAACTGTAAACAGCAATAATGTTCAGCAAAGTAAGATCTACAAATAAGTCAACATGATCAAAATGTTCAGTTGACCCCTTAAGGAGTTATTGCCCTTTATAATCAATTTTTAACAATTTTCAAAAATTTGGTAAATTTTAAAAAAATATTTTCCTCTGTAACTAAAGGGCCAAGTTTATTATAGATAGAGAAAATTGTAAGTAGCAAGAATGTACAGTAAAGTAAGATCCACATCACCATCACCAAAACACAATTTTGTCATGAATCCATCTGTGTCCATTGTTTAATATGCACATAAACCAAGGTGAGGGACACAGGCTCTTAAGAGCCTCTAGTTTAAAATAGAAATTGTAGGAAAATATGGAATTTCATTTGTACTCAATACGAAAAAAGGAGAAATTTCAGTGAGCCTTGCTTTTTTCTCCGTTTTTAAACCTCGTACAAATATACCCTTACCAAAAAGTGCTAACATGTTGCACATAAGTTGCACATAAGATGCTCACGTTAGAAACTAAAATGATTGCACACGAGTCTTTTAACATGCAAATTGGGTGAGCATTTTGTGAGCAAAAAAATTGCACATATGAAAGTCAGAAACTAACCTAATTTGCATGTTAAAAACCTCACGTGCAACTGCTCATATGAGCTTTTGTTTCACATGTGCATTTTATTAGATTGCTCATATGAGCAGTTGCTCACATGTTGCACACGTGAATATTATAGTTGACCAAAACAAAATGGCTGCTTTAAAAAAGGAATATTTTTCAAATTTAAATGAAAATCTTAAATAATTCAGTTGAAAATAAATGCAGGTTATGTTTGACACGATTTTCCTCAGATGCAGAACTGAACTAGTGTGTCATGTTAGTCTCTTGTGGACAGTTGTCTCATTGGCAATCATACAACATCTTCTTTTTTTATAGTTTTCAGGCATTAAATTTAAATAACATCATTTTTTATACGATGTCATTAAACCAAAAATATATAACACATATATGAGAAAATCAAAATTATCCACTGCTCACTTTTGAGATTCAAGCAGTAAAAACATTAGATTAGAATTGAGGCAGAAAAATGACCATATCTGTGTATTGAATTATACTGCACAGACATATATTTAAAGCTTGGAATAATTTGATAAATATTAACAAAATAAACCTGTTACTTTTATTCATTGTTATAGTAGTAAGAGCTACCATTTCTTTAAATATTATGTATAGATTATAACATGGCCTTTTCCATATTGGCCCTGGTATCATCCCGAGACTCCCATATCGGCCTCGAGGCTTTAGCCGAGGGCCGATATGGGTCGAGGGATGATACCAGGGCCAATATGGAAAAGACATGTTATAATCTATTTATCACATATTTAAGTTCTGCAGAATAGAGACACAAAGTTAAATTATTACAATTTAATGAAACATAACAGGTATAATGTTAAATTTTGTATCACAAAAGTGTCGTTAAGGACACAATGACGTGACGTCTTTTGGAATCAGGGCACAATATCAATATCTTCTTTTTTGCCCCCGGCAATTTTGAGGTTATTGCATATGCAAAACCCAACGTATTCGTAACAAATATGTGATAAATGTTATTATATAGACACAAAAAGTCCTCTCAGGAAATATAATATTTTAAGATATGATAATCCTGTACATACCTCTTATCGACATTTGAAAAGTTGTACCAATTTCTTCGGCCTGCATTTCTAATCATGATTTCTTTGTTATGGGGTTGCTGCTTAGAAGGAAACTTTAGGTCCGAGACCACAATTGTCGTCCCTTGGTTTTCGTTGTTCACGAATATAGTCCCTGGTGTTGACAGTTGGTTACTTGCCATTAATTTTTATACCCCTTCCAAATTTATTTCTCCATGTTTAATGCCTCAAATTGCAAGTAGGGGGGTGAAATTACACTGTAAAGAAATTTGGGTCCAAAATTTTAAAGGAAAGTAGTGATTTGGTCCAGCTGAAAAAGGTTAAAAATTAGCACTTCGGAAGCTGTCAAAAGATTTCAAGACGCCCTAAACATAGAATTGTCCATATTTTGAGTTAGAGCCGATGAAGTTTTCTATAATTTTGATATAATTTGTCCCAAAAGTAGTACAACACACTGTTAAAATTTCTTTGAGAAAGCGCAGGTGGGATTTTTTTTTTTTTCATTTATGTTCTAAAAGAAATGCACTACAAAATAATTGTGTTCTCGGACCTACTAGGCTAATGGTTCATAAAGGTAAAGTTGAAGTCATCAGCTTTTCAGTTTTTAGGTATTTTAATAATTTTAATAACTCTTAATGTTTTGACACATATACATAATTCCAGAAGATACACTTATTATTAACATACATGGTCCCAGAGTTTAAAATTACCCTTTTCTTATGGATAGTCCTTGGAATTACACTGTAATATATAACATGCAAAGACCTTAAAGCTACACTTATATTTATATAGTCCCAGAATTTACACATTTTACAAACATAGTACTAGAGATTAATACATTATAATATTTAAGATATATAGTCCCAGAGTTTACATTTTTAACATACCGGTACATAGTCCTAGAAATTACATTGTTATATTTAAAGTACATAGTCCCAGAGTTTACACTTTTTAACTTTCTTAGCTTTAAATATATTACACTGTAATAGTTGACTTTCCTTATCCCAGAGTTTACAATTTTCACATACATTGTCACAGAAGTTACACTAATACATGCACTTTACATACTTAGTCCCAGAGTTTACCATAGGCTCTTTTTTAAACATTCTTAATCTTAGATATTACACTGTTATATTTAACATACTTTGTTCCAGAGTTTAGATATTAACAGTTTTAGTCTTTGAAATTACATTGTAATTTTTAATACACTTTGTCCCAGAAATAACACTTAATATTTAACATATGAGTACATAGTCCTAGAGTTTACCTTATTACCATTTTTAGTCTCAGAAATTACACTTAATATTTAACAATACATATTCCCAGAGCTTTTTTTTTTATCATACACAGTTCCAGAAATTACACTGACATTTTAACATTCATAGTAGCAGAGGAAACACTTTTTACAGAAATATATCCAGTAATTGAGCCACATATATCTTACTAAGTTCCATGTTACTAGGTTGTTGATTGTACACTGTGCTTTATATGCATTATTGCTGAGTTTACTCTTTATTTAGTATGCTTTCTTCTAGATAGTATACTGTATTTATTGTGCATACTCAGAGGTAACACTATTT
The DNA here is from genome assembly GCF_963676685.1 of Mytilus edulis. Classification (NCBI taxonomy): domain Eukaryota; kingdom Metazoa; phylum Mollusca; class Bivalvia; order Mytilida; family Mytilidae; genus Mytilus; species Mytilus edulis. Next base: position 93,197,782 of record NC_092346.1, read on the forward strand.
AATGCACATGTTTGCAATGGTTTTGATTGTTAATAACTGGTTTTTTTCTTTAACAAACATATTTCAGTTTGTTATATTTTTCACTTTTATTATCATTTAGTGTTTTGTCTTTGGTGTAAATGGAAGTTGGTTATTTCACTAAAGAAAAAAAAACCAATCATGTCCCATGGTAGAACATGCAGGTTTCCTGTGAAATGAAAGTATTCCCTTATTTATTTGTTGTAGATCTATGGATATTGAAAAAAACATGTTTTAATAGGAAATAGCAATAAAAGAACTATGTGATTCTGAATACGAAATGATGAAATAACCTGAATTATTGAACTTTAAATTACAATTTAATTTTGTGTTTTTAGGAGAAAAATGGTTGCATTAAATGTTTAAAAGAAAACAGTTGGTGCTAATTATTTGGCATGTGAACATTTGAAAGTTTGTTCATTGCTTACAACATTTTATCTTGTTTTGATATGTATTTTATGTCTGTTTTTAAACTGTTAATGGTATATGTTTTGACAATAAGTTATGACTCATTCCATAAAATACTTGCCAATTTTGTTGCATCAATTGTAATTGTTTATTGTGGAGAGTAGTAATGGTCTCATCAGAAAGTCTGTGTTTAAAGAACTGATAACCTCTGCATTATGCAACCATAAAAAAACTTTCCAGTATATTTTGTCTTTTATAAAAAAAAAAAAAAAAAAAAACACTGCATAATCAGATTGTTAATCAAAGTTGCCCGATTTTTAACATTCAGTTGAATCTTTATACATTCACTTGTCCCAGTCCTGGTATGTGGAATATATCCTGTGAACTATACAGTCAACAAAACTTATAAGACAAATGCCATCTAAGCCACCAACAAAGATGGTTCTTGGATAACCTAGTAGTTATTAGCAAGTTATATAGTTAGGAAATATAGATTTCAAATCAAAGTAATATATATTCAGAACAATGATTTGTAAAGAGTTATTGTTTATCTTTAAAGTGATATTTTGAATGTGTTATGTCAAAGTAAGTTATGTTTTATAAGTTATGTTTTGTGATATATTCTATGTATACATCAGTGAAAGTGAGAGTTTTTTGTGATATATTCTATGTCTACATCAGCATTGATTTTGGATTGTTTTACTATGTGATAAAAGAGATTATACATTTGAAATTATTTGTGTTGTTTTTAATTTAGTTATATATGAAATGCCTATGATAGTATGGGGCATTGTGTTTTCTGCTCTGTACTCTGTCCTCTGTCCTTGTATCTAGATTGATATGTTGTATTTCGGTAACTTCAAAGAGAGGTAAAAAGTAAAATAACAAAAAAAAAAACAGAAATCTGAGGAAAATTCACTAGTGAAAATCCCTTCTCAAATGCTAGATCAAAAGTGCAAACACATCAAATGAATGGAAAACAACTGTCATATTCTTGACTTGATATACTACTGTTGCCTTTATTTGGTACGGGCATTTTCTTTAGTAGAAAATGATTGATTAAACCTGGTTTTATTATTAGCAAAACCTCTCACTTGTATGACAGTAGCATACAGGCAGTGAAAGTTATTAAACACATATGTTGAAAACAAACTTACAATGCCTTTACATAAAAACAATAAAGACTATGAATGTCCAATATTTATATTTGATGATGTTCGAATTTCACCCATTGATAAAAAAGATACAAATCAAATAAAATAGAAATTTTGGGGAATTTTCCGATCTTTAATTGAGCAAGATGATTTGAGTCGATAGTGTAAGTGTCTCCTGACTGTGCACCGCCCACCATGCTATTCCATACAGATCAAGATGTCACAATTGAGAATATGGCTCAATCTAAAAAGGTCAATTAACAGATTAGATGGCTATTCTATAAGTATCTTTTTAGTGGAATAGTCATCGAGAGTTTGAAAACATCTTGCTAGCGAGTTTAGACATATTCTGTTTTATCTGTCAGCCAATTTGCAAAACGATTGAAGTATTTCGTCCAACAACCCATTAAGATTTGTTCTCCGGCCTGTACCACCACATACAGCCTTGTGAAAATCACTTACACAATATATCATTTAAATTACGTGGGCTACTGGGCAGCTGATACCACAGTGGTTTAACTGTTTACCAAACATTTGAATTTTTTAAATACTAATAAAATTGAGAAAGGAAATGGGGAATGTGTCAAAGCGACAACAACCCGACCATAGAGCAGACAACAGCCGAAGGCCACCAATGGGTCTTCAATGTAACGAGAAACTCCCGCACCCGTAGGTGTCCTTCAGCTGGCCCCTTAAACAATATGTATACTAGTACAGTAATAATGGATAAGGCTTTTTACCTCAGGAATAGATTACCTTAGCTGTATTTGACAAAACTTTTAGGAATTTTGGTACTCAATGCTCTTCAAACTTCGTACTTCATTTGACCTTTTTAACTTTTTTGGATTTGAGCGTCACTGATGAGTCTTTTGTAGACGAAACGCTAGTCTGGCGTGTAATACAAAATTTAATCCTGGTAACTATGATGAGTTTATTTATTAAGAAAAGCACCAACCTAGTTGTAGTACATGTTCAATGCTGTTTTCTTCTAGAATTCTTTTGTAAATGTATTTGAGGGTCTACAATGTACAAATCGGTAATTGAATACAACTTTAGTATATATATTTGAGGTTTTAACTTTGACTTCACAGTTGTCGATCCTAATTATATTGCATTCACAACCATGATCGTTTGCTTGCTCGGTCGAGGTAAACCAGATACATATACATGTGTGTGTGTCTGAGGTTAAACTAGAGAAAAATATACTTGCATTGCCAGGCTTATAATTTGGTACACCAGACATACATTTCGTCTACATCAGACACGCATTTAGTGCTGGGCTAATAACAGTGGGCTAAATTGGGGGAAAACGAAGTTGAAGAGCATTGATAACCAAAAGTTCAGAAAAAAAATAGATGTGTCAAAGCGACACGAATGTCCCCGTCTCAAAAAGTTGAAAAATCTGCAATTACAATAACACATGTGGACACAAACATGATGGTAGTCATGACATATAAAAAATCAGCTCAAAATGGTGAGGCATATAGAAAAAAAGTCTGTATAACTGTGATTTTCAAAGCTGTAAACCCTTAATTTTGGCAAAAATTAACGGAGCGGAACAACACTTAAACTTGATCTGTAACTTATCATGAGTAACTCACATACCAAAAATCAGACCAATATCTGAAGGCGTTTAGAAAAAAAACTCCGTATAGTGGTTTGTTGCGGAATGACGGATTGACGGAATTTCGGAATTACGGACAAGGGTAAAACTATATGGCACCGACAACTTCGTTACGGGGCCATAAAAATCCAAAACCTCAATTAATGCATGGGGGGAGTGTACCCTTCGTGTTTTGAATACTAAAAAGTAGTTTAACATTTTAAGCAGTAAGTTCACAGAAAACGAACATATCAATATGTCATGCCAACATAAACGTGCTGACTACCGGGCTAGGTATACCCGACGAAACGGAAACGCATGCTTTGGAATTGACCCAGTGGTTGTAATAACTCATCAAAGAACCCAGGTTTACATTCGACACACCATAGAAGCTCATTTCGTCTACAATGTAAATAAGCAAAACCAACTAGAATATAGCATGAAAATTGAAACAGTCATTCCATTTCAGATACCAATTTGTTCAATGCTATCTTGTCCATATAAACTACTCATGTAAAGGAGCTCATGCCATACACGATGAAATCTATTTTCAGGAAAATGAAAGACTACCCTGACTCGACCCAAAAACGTACAAAATCAAAAACCCAAGCATCAAAGTAACACACAAAAGTAAAACAAAATGCAGACAAAAATATGATGCTGCTTGATTGGCATACCGTAATTTCTATACACTGAGTAGTATTACCTTAAAGTCCTTACATTCTTGTGCTATACTTTAAGTACTCAGCAAAGTTAAGTTAGAAAATCTGCATTTTATATCAACGACAAAGTACATATAGATTACACATGCCTTGCTATCTCATGTTATTTGATGTTTTACATTTGTACACTAAGCTTTTTGCATCTTAAACGTGAATGATGAAGTTTAAAGGAACCCAACTCAAAGATATTTTAATTTCAAGAATATTTGGGGTGATTATTATTAGAAAAAGTCTATCTCATTTTTCAAGATTATTTTTACTCTCGAGCGTATCAACAGTCCGGTAGTCGGCACTTTTTTGTGTTGTCATGAAATATCATTGATATTTTTATTTTCTGTAATTTTGTGTTTAGAAATTTCTGAAATATTCAAAATACTAGATTTTTCTACTTCAGGTATGGATTGACTTATTTTCCGTACTCTTCGAAATTTAATTCAAATTGTATTAATGTTCTTCAACTTTGTGTGTCATACAGGAGGATGGAAAAAATGAAATCCTGCGGTATAAAATCCTCTGATGAAAGACCGACAGCAAAATGACCAACACAAACACCCTTATATTACACTGTAAATTCAAATGTGCCTTGTATTTTGAGTTCATATTAAGAAACAAGACTTTATCAGATGTACATGCATGACTGAAACGTTTAAATATGCATACCAAGATATAAAACTGCATTGAAAATGAATACTTAAACAAAAAACTGTATTCGCGTGCATACCCAGATATAACACTGTATTTTATATGAATACACTATGATAATATATTAAGCATTCGTAATAAATAACACTGTATTTCACATACATACCCAGAGATTACACTATTGAACTCTATAACCAAGAGATGGCACTGTATTGAACATGTGTTCACATATATACCAGTGTTTAGAACAAGCATGTCAACAGATAACATTGCATTTAACTTGTATATCTAGACCTGACATTGTACTGAACATACGTACACAGAGATGACACTGTTTAGAACATGCTTACCAACAGATAGCACTGAATACAACATGTATAACCAGAGATGACACTGTATTGGACAAACATACCAAGAGATAACATTATATTGAATCAATAAACCTACAATTTACACCGTAATGAACGCACATACCCAGCAACACCCAGTAGTGAACATACATACCTGATATAACTTTGTATATATCATACAAACCAACATGACATGTATTGAAAATGCAAACCCAGAAGACACTATATTGAACATGCGTGCAAAGAGAGGTCACTGTATGAACTAAAATATCCAGAGAGAACACTGTATTGAACTTATATATTCAGAGAGAACACTGTATTGAACATGCATATCCATGGAACGATAACATTGTATCTTACATAACACAAAAAGATAACATTAGCATACATACCAAGTCGAAAATATGACAATTGTTATCCATTCGTTTGATTAGGGACTCCGTTTTAAATTTTCCCCGGAGTCTGCTATTTTTGTGATTTCACTTTTTCCCATATAACACTGTACTGAATAAACATACCCAATGATAACATTGCATTGAACATGCATACCCAGATGACTTTTGTGACAATGTATTGGACATACATACCAAGATATAACACTATATTAAAGATCTGACATGTATACCCAGAGATGACATTATAGGACAAATACATACCCAGATAAAACTGTATTGAATATATATATACCCAGATAAAACACTATAATATTAAATATCCAAAACCAGAGGTAACAGGGTATCTGACAAGTAAATCTAGGGTCGACACTGTATTGGACATACATTTTCCGATATTACACTATATTGAATCTACATTACCAGAGAAAACATGGTGTTTCAGGTATAGATTACCTTAGTTGTATTTGGCAAAACCTGTAGGAATTTTTGGTCCTCAATGCTCTTCAACTTAGTACTTTTATAATATTTGGTGTTTTGATTCGAGCGTCACTGATGATTCTGACGTAGACGAAACGCGCGTCTGGCGTAAAAAATCAATCCTGGTATCTATGATGAGTTTATATATATCAGACATACATATCCATGGATAAAACGTAAAATGTTCTGAAGTTTACATTGTATTTAACATGCATATCATGAGATAACACAGTATTCTAAAGACAATGTTGGGTTCTGTTGTTATTGAAGGCCGTGCATGGCATTACAAATGTTATGTTTATATACGCTATATTTAACATGCATGATTTAAAAGACATTCTGAATAACACTATAATTAGCGTTTCCACAAGAGTTAAAAGGGTATTTTTCATAATAGACATAATAGATACCGATACCACTGGTTTGAACATGCATACCCAGAGATGACACTGTAATGTTGTTGTCCATTCGTTTGATGTGTTTTATCATTTGATTTTGTCATTTCATTAGGAACTTTCCATTTTGAATTTTCTTCAGAGTTCAGTATTTTGTGGTTTTTTTTAGTTTCTTTTGAACATGCGTTTATTTTTCAAACAATAAAACATGTGTTGAGGCCGATTGAGATTGAAATTTATAAATTGTCTGTCGGACAAAGCGGCGTAACCCCAATTTATAAAGGTTTGTTTTGTCCATCAGGTTCGTGTGCTTTAATATGTGGTGCGAGTGCCAATGAGACAACTCTCCATCCAAATGTAATCATTCTTCTTTCTTTTGGTACCTCATTTATAAAATTTAAAGAAGGATGAGTGGAATTACATCAGTTTAAAGATGTCTGATTGGGGATGAAAAATCTTTGTATTGTGCTACCTTAACTGGTAAAAAGTATTAAAAAGATATAAAAACAAGATATGTTTCTAAGGGTTTATGGAACTCCGAAGGATGAGTAGATACTAGTCCAATAAAAGCCTGTCGTGTTACTCATGGTAAGTACACACTATTGTTACAGTAAATACTTTGATGATAATTAAAATCTCAGTAAGGGGGAAAATAAAACTGAATAATAAGAATGAATAGTCATGGGTTTTTTGGGGTATCACCAGCCCAGTATATCAATAATGTGGTCATTTTTATAAATTTCCTGTTAACAAAACTTTGAATTTTTCGAAAAACTAAGGATTTTCTTATCCCAGGCATAGATTACCTTAGATGTATTTGGCACAACTTTTTGGAATTTTGAATCCTCAATGCTCTTCAACTTTGTACTTGTTTGGCTTTATAAATATTTTGATATGAGCGTCACTGATGAGTCTCATGTGACGAAACGCGCGTCTGGCGTACTAAATTATAATCCTGGTACCTTTGATAACTATTGAATGGAGATAGCAGTTTATTAACACTGGATGTGTATCTTCTTACTCGTTTGGCCAGATTTGAACATCGGTAACCTTCTTTTGTTTAAGGATGTACTCTGGTGGAAGTAACATAATTTTAAATTTATAATTGAAACTGTAAGTCAGAAGAGCATTAGTTAAAGAGCGCAATAAGCTAAAAAATATTGATAGGTTATGGAGATCCCTTTCTGTATATTAAAAAGATGATGGTGAAAAAGCTTACTCAGACTATTACCTTATATTTGCTATGGTATCATTTATGTCTCAAATCGAAAGAAAAGAAATCTAGAGTCCGATTAAATTTAGATATATGATCTATTGAAGTATTATGTGAAATGTGAATAGAAAAATGGCTGTTATAGGTTAAAATAATTTACCCTGTATCGTATGAAAACAACCAAGCCGTCTGAACATCTGACAAAAAGTCCTTAACCTGACTTTAGTACATCCTGAAGTGGTATACCTTGATTTGTATCTATTTAATCATTTGATCAGATTTGAACATCGTTATACTACTTTTGTATAAGTGTGTTAATTCGATTTCATCTTCCAAATTGTTTGAATAGATTGTGCATAGTAAACTTCGTTTTCCAAAGTGTATTACCTAAATGTGTATCTTCTTAATCGTTTAATTATATTTGAACATCGTTTAACTACTTTTGCTGCCTCGATTTGTATCGTCTTACTTGTTTGGTAAGATTTGGACATCGGTTAACTACTTTGACTAAATTTTTTTCCCATTATTGTCATTATGTTATTGTGTTGTGGTAAATATTTGTATTTTTGTATTTCATATTTGCTGATGTGCTTTGTCTATACGCCTTTTTGTTTTTCTTTGTTGATATACTTGGTGTTTTAGTGAATTGTGATTACAACAAAATGTTGACTGCTGTAAAACCCTATTTTTGACTTTCTTTTTTATGTCTGTTTGTTGTGTTCACACATCTTTGTCAATATAATGAAATTTGATGCGACTGTCATACAAGTTAAGCTGGTTATAAAACAGTTTAAATTGTCCTTTTCTACATGAAAATGCTAGTACCTAATCAGGGATATAACAGTTGTTATCAATTCGTTTGATTCTTTGGGCGTTTGATTTTGCCATTTGTTAAGAGTCTTTCCGTCTAGAATTTTACTCGGAGTTCAGTATTTTTTGTTATTTTACTTTTTTGTATCTTCTTACTCGTTTAATCAGGTTTGACCATCATTAAACTTCTTTGCCTAATTTACCTTGATTTGTATATTCTGAATTGTTTGATGATATTTGTACATCAGAAAACTTTTTTTCCAAAGTGTGTTACATAGATAAGTATCTTCTTAATTGTTTAAAATCAGATTTGAAAATCGATAAACTACTTTTTGCCTAAGTTTTTGTCATTGCTTTGTATCTTCTTACTCGTTTTATCGAATATGAATATCTACATTAATTCAAATATTTATTAATATTCAAGCATTCTCCTTAACTAGCCATTGTGTATATTTCAATATGAAATTTGCAAAAAGTCGCAAGCTTTTTAAAAGCAGCTAAATGTACGTATCATAAATACAATGTGTACTAAGCATAGCAATAATTCTAAGCATCCTTGACATGGAATGAATTGATAATGGTATGGTAATCATTCTATGAAGTTTAAGTGGTGATCAGCTGGAACGCCATATTTCTCTTTATGTTCTTCAAATAACAGTGTTAATGCATACATATATTGTTTATGTAACTTGTCCAATTGTTCTTGAGACGGACACTCTGTCTTTGGAACATCTATTGGTTTACCAACTGCAAAATAAAATAGAAACGCCATTTAATCAATTCACACATATGTAAGGTGAGGTTTTGTCTTTTAATAAGTTATTCATATTAAGTTATGCTCACGTTAATGAGGTTTGTAATGTCGTAATGGGAATACCTTCATGATGAATAACGAATAACGGTAAAAAAATCTTGCCAAATGACGGTAATTTTTAGTGCATGACGATAAAATTTACACTTTCTTTAAGACGTTAACGAAATCGACAGGTTTTGGCAAATAACGTTTAATTTTTTTCAAAAATAACGGTAACAATAATTAATTTAGAGCTTTGACGGTCTTTGACAAATCACGATAAGGATATATTGACGAATGACGGTATCATTTTAACCAATTTGACGCTAACGGTAGTCGTAAATGACCGTGTGACGCCTGACAGCAAAATACATTTCTACCATCGTAAATGGGAAACAACCAAATAAAAGGATGGTGTTAGGATTCAATATATCGATTTAGGAAGAACGGTGTTATAATTGTTCCACAACATCTATAAATAGAGTTAATATATTTGTTTTATCATTGTTGAAGGTCGTACGAAGTCTTGTCTTCTGCATCCTCATCCTTTGGTATATGTTTCATCGACAATTTTAGTTCATCCCTTCATTTTCATATACTTACAAACTGTATGCACTGGTTTCCTGAACGGTAGAAGGCCAAATGTATAGTTAAATATCCCTCTGCCATGAAATAATGGAGGAGAAAATCCAAATTTTTTTGTCATGAAATTTTGTATGCCTCTCAAAAATGAACCCTCTTTGTTATCTGCTTGAAGGTATAAATCTGTTTCTCCAAATGAATATACAGGAACTAAAGATGTCCTGAAAAATAATAAACAATACAGTCTTTTTATCAACTGAGTACATTTGGAAACCAGAATAATTTTTTTCCATGTAAGTCAATACAAGAGCCTATAACTTAGTGGGTGTCGTTGTCTGTTATATTTGGAGTTTTATTCGTTTATTATTTTCATGTTATTAAGCCGCAGTTGGCTTAATATTTAGCTTGTTTCAACCTTTTTTTCTTGCTGATATCTTTTATAGCTTATTACCAAGGACGATTCATGAATGCCTCTGAGAAAATATACTTTTGGTTTGAAATATGTTCTACCTTTTTTGACAGTAAAATAATGCACAAAAAAGTAACCGTCAATTGTTAAACCTCTAATTAGTACTCATAACTAGTTTATATGTTCAGAAATACGATCAATGTACATGCGGTATCAGTCTAAGAAGTTTAGACTGTAGGCATTAACGTTTATGAAGCGAACATAGCTTTTAAAAATCAAAGCCAAAAGGGAAAAGATTGGTTAAACTAACCTTACTAGTCACATACCCTGTTTTTAATGCTATTTTGATAAAGCCTTTCTTATTTTTTAGTTTGAGGTTATACTGTCCTGGATTGGCTTCTAAAGCTTCTAAAGCGCCACCTACAACAAGTCCCAAGGCTTGGCCAGATTTATTCTTTGTTAATATGTGGGTCATACTGCTTGCAGTAACAGCTACTCCGCCTGAAAATAAAACAAAAGGCTCTTAGTATCTCTTGGACAATTTCGTATGGGCATCGTCCATGTTCGCATAAATATTCATAGACATCGACAGCACCGGCATGATTTTAGGTGTCTGATTTTCAATATTTTTAGAGCTTATATCCAAGTATCTCTTGTGAACGTTTGGTTCATTCAATTTGACCTTGATAAAAAAAGAATTTAAGCATAGTATAGAGGTCACCAGAAGGTGGTACATATCGGTTTCATATCGTTGAACATATAAGTATATGTTTTCAATAAAAAACGCAATTGTTTTTAAAACTGTTTATCACCAAAATGGTGTGGGATTTTTTTCACACTCATCGGAAAATATAACTTTGTAACACTTTAAACAGTAAATTGAATGTTTTGTTATATATATGTAATGTTTTATTTATCTAAAAAGTGTCTTCAATTGAATACAAACGGTTTTCCCACTGTCAGGAATCAAATATAAAAAACAAAATGCTCTCTTATTTTATAAATTGGTATAATAATCATTTACTGCAGAAGTTGCAACATATTTTCATGATGTTTAAACTATAATTTTGATAAACATGTAACGAACTAAATCCATTGACGCACTGTTTATTAAGAACCTGGTATCTTTTTATTTTATTGACCTGCTCTTACCTCCTGCCATGAAATAATCTCGATACAATGGAAACTGAAAGTGTCCCGCTAAAACCATTAAATACGGTGTCAATCCAGGAAACTTCTTACTCCATCCGGTTCCTTCTGTTGTAAAATTTCCAAAAGCACTCACACTAAGTACACCATGAGGATGGAAACCCATAATGTAGTTTTTATTAGGGTCTAACTCAGTTGTTTTGACGATTTCTAAAGGAAAATAGTTTGCAAAATGCGTCCAAATTTTCCACCTCCTTATCCAGTTAATTCGCCTACCACCTCGCTCGCTTCTCTGTGAGTCAAAATAGTAGTACAGGGCATAAAGTAATGGTATGTAGTAGTAATTGGTCGCTATCAATACGTACAGAAACAAAAATAAACATCCGAATCCTAGAAATAAGAACGAAAACGTCCACTGAAAAACCGCAAAAGTTTGAAGGCGTCTTTCAAAGGGCACATCTAATGGTGCGAACTCTATCCCTAGTATCTTCATTATTCTGAAAAGAAAAAGTAGATTTTCAATATGAAAAGCATCTGATCTGATTGACCCTTTTAAGTCTGTAATTGTTGTTGATAGTACAAAGACTTTATCTGTTTTTTTGACAAAACTTAATTTTCTCATATATGTAATAACTCAGAGATTTTTATCGACAACCACTATATTAATACAGGATCTTGGCTAAGGATAAGCTGATGATGGAGAAATTTAAGGTCTATATTTAAATTAGATTGAGATATTAAAAAAAAACGAAAACACGCGATTTAAAGCACCAATATTAGATTACTCGCCATGTTATGCTGAAACTTAATTCACATGCAGTTTTAAGATATAAGGGAATGACAGGGGCGTGTCCAGGATATTTGAAAGGGGAGGCGTAGGATAAAATAGTTTTTTTTGGACCTTTTTTTGGCTTAAAAACATAAAATAATAGAGAATTGCACTAATGTAACGGTTCCTGACTTGGAGCATGTATAGTTAAAGTGCCAGGGTGTGACATTTTTTATGCCGAGTTCCCTCCATTAATTGTCTATGGTATATTAAAATGATTGGATGGATCTTAACAGCAGTAGACCAATAACGAGAAATTCCAAACTCAAGGGTCTAAGGAGTTACTTAACATTTCAATTCCTAGGCCAGGATTTTATGAACGAGAGGCGTGATTACGGTTGAGGGGATGATAGCTCAGAAGCTCCTGAATTTCAACAATTTAGCATCAAATTATGAAGTAATCCCTCTATTTTTTATTAAGTTCGGGTTTCGTTGAACGACACACATGATACAAGACAAATAAACACTGAAGAATAAAGATCTTTCGTTCTGAGTATTGCTTTAATGTGGAAATATACATATTTCTTGTATACATGTACCTTGACGCAAAACCTTAAATGAACACAGAAAAATACTGACGGACTCTCAATTACTAGAGTGGATTCATTAGAACCATTTTACGTGGATTTCTCATGACGTAATCGTCAATAATTTTATCAAAATCAAGTTTAATGTCTTTGTGAACATATAAAACAAGCAGAGCATTTAGGCGATCCTCCTTCATGGTGCTTCTCAAATCATTCGTTTTTAAGGTCTTTTGACGTTGTTTTTTTTGGACATCGACATCTTTGGCGAATTCTTTATCACATCAACAACAATGGATACTAATCGCTTAGTTGAACACGTCGGACTCCGAGAAACGAAATTTTACGGTTGATGATGACCCATCAGATTGGGGAATCAGTATAAAAAGAAATCAGAGTATGTGTTTAATTAATGAATATGATAAATTGCCATTATTCAATACAATACTAGCAGATTATAAAGATAGTTTTTTTTTTTTTTTTTTTTTTTTCGCCCATTACGCCCTTACCTGGACCCGCCCCTGAATGAGTTGATATTCATAAACAGTGCTATGGCTTTGTATAGATGTTTGGGTATTGATTGATTGGTATTGGCTTTACGCCGCTTGAGCGCAAAAAGGCTATATCGCGGTTTGGTGTTGAATTATATAGGGTAACGTAGTGTGATGTGATATGAAGGATGAATCAAATGTTGACTGTTGTCACATCACCTTCAAGATTCCATGACATGCAGTCGTTTTATTACATCAGAGGCCCCTGAGGGGGCCTCGGGTGTATTGCCATCGCCTACTTTTCAAAGATCAAAGAGATGCATATATAATTAGTGTTGGAATAATAACCGACATTATAGACCCGCGGACCTATATAGTGCAGAATAAAATTCCGTATCGCTTCTTTTAAATTCATGTTTTCAATGGATACTCAGTTTTTTTAATTTTGATTCAATTTTTCTTAATGCAAAATTTATAATATGAAAATGTTTTGTCGTTAGAAATATTTGTATATTAATCAAACGATCTTCAATATCAATGACGCGTCGAAAAATTGTTGTTGCGGATGAATACCACGAGTGCGCAAGAGGGCAAGAGCGAGCGTGTAGAAAATCGAGAGGAAATCAATTCATACATTTATACACAGAAAGGTAATTATATTTCAATTATTTGATTTGGAGTCACCTTTTTAAACCGTTTGTAGCATATTTGTCTATAATATTAACGTAGCAAAACCAGGAAAATTTAATCTGTCATAATATTAAAATAAATTATCAGGTCACGTCCCGGCCCGCAGCCATTTTGAAAATACCAGCAGATTGGGTAGGAGTAACAAGAACCTGCAAGGCCTTTAAAGATAAGGTTACTATTTGTGTATTTTTTATAACAACAATTTGTTTTTATAAAGATCTCAACAATTTTTGGAGTTAAATTTCTTTTCTTCGTAAATAACAAGTAGATTGATCACTTGGACACACACACGGAACTATTTTCTGTTTTTAAGATACTGTTTCGGATTTTCGCTCCTTCTCCGACTTAGTTTGTTGCATTAGTATATGTGAATATGTCCCCTTGACTGGAAAATTCGCGGAATTTGTAATGACTTTGACTATGTCTATGTAAGTAATTCTAATATATAATTATTGGTTGAATTTATTGTTTATATATAATAATATTCAGAGAATCTTCGACTTTTTCTTCTTCCAATAGAGTTGGATTCTTTTGAGTGTATAAAGACTCTTGCTCGTAAAATCAAGAGTCTTACTTTACACTGAAATGTCAGAATTTGGGTTAATCACATTTACTGAATTACTATAGATATATTGGGAGAAACCTTACAGTTTTGGAGATATAAATATAGATTAACTGTCCTGTTTTTTAAGTCTTCCTTAGCTTGTAGTATTGTATTATTTTGACCATACATGACATGTATCGCCAAAATTATATGATAATTTGATGACATACTTGTGCTTATCATACTCTACAGCACTATTTAATTTAAATGTGTAACCATATTCATGTCAAATTTTAGTAACTTATATTAGACATTTGTTCACACATACATGCATATGAGAACTTGAATTGAGCAAATATGATTAGTTATATCTATGAGAAATACAATCAGTTAACTTTATCTATGAGCACCCATGAGATCTTAAATTGAGCAAATATGATCAGTTATATGTTGAGTAAAATTTGAGCTAGATCTACTCAATTGAGTTAGATATATATCAATATTGAGACTAATCTAAATGATTATTTGAGCACACATGAGCCTATTTATACTATTGAGAGCAATATTGGGATACTGCATGAGCAAACTAAGCAAATCTTTATTGAGACAAACCTATGAGTGCTATATTTTTTTATTTGTTGTTGACAATTTGTTTTTGTTTATTTAAAAAAAAAAATATAGGGACAACAGAGTTGGTGTATGTGGGTTCGATTCCCACCCTAGGCATTCATTTATATTGGCTGGTGCAAAGCGGGCAGTTTAGCTTAGTGGCCCCACACTGACTCTGTTGTTCATATGTTACTTAAAAAAATTAGGCGGCATCGTTCAGGTCTTGCCATCTTTATTTTTCTATTCGAAAATCAGACACAACAAAACCATTGAATAATTGTGAAAATTATACCACAGATAACTATGGTAAAACTTAAATTGTTTTTGGCATAATTAAACTTGGCTGCCATCCAAGATCTGAAAAGTTTTTATATTGATGAATTATATATATCAGATTTGGATTCTTTTGGTTACAAAACATTTTGGATGGTACATGTAGGTAGGGGCCAAATCTTTATTCCTGAGGCTTAAAGCTTTCAGGTCTGAAAATTGCCCAAAATCATCACATTTTGACCGTAAAATGTACTTTTATGAAAAGAACTCATTTATTGAGTGTTAAGACTTTTGAAATAGACCCAAATTACGAAGCAAATTGAGAACTTTTTGGAGTTTTATAGTTTAGGCTATTTTGGGCAATAAGTGAAACTTGTCCTTTAAATCAGTGGTTTCACAATAACCATTATATTATACTAAGTATCTGTTAGAAGATAGCTCTTTCACAGTACATTGTTAAACTTAAAGATAAATATATACCAACAATGACCAATATTAATGATGGAATGAGATTATACATGTATATATACTGTTTTATATTGTTACATGTACATACATAAATGAAAATTAAAACCAAACTGTTGTCATTATTCATAAAAAAAGAAAAGGGAGGTATGATTGGTATAAATCAGACACCTGTCTGAGCTCTACACAAAATGATGAAAAAGAAATAAAGCTTATAACCATACAACATTTTTACAATCAGAAAAAAACTATACATAAATCAGTTAGAAATAGCCATGAAATGTCAAATGTTAAACAATATATACAAGAAAACTAATGGCCACATCAATGTACAATCAGGATCTCAAGATATACACCAAAAAATTACAAGGCCTGTTTTACAGGTTTCTTACAAAGGACCGACACATTCATAATGGTAGTTGTGTTCTATATGTATAGTGCAAAATGTTCTCATTGCTATACCAGTGGTATCCAAAGTATTAAATCCAGAACAAAGTAAAAAAAACTAACAGTTGAAAAACTATCCAAATGTGATATTCAATTAACAAAAATACCATCATTAGCAAATGGCTATCTACATATAATACATTGTAATATTTACAATGAACCATTTAATAATTAGAAAACAGAACCTACAATGTACATGCTGCTGATTAAAAAAAAAAAATATAATGGATAAATGATTGACTGTGTTACAATAAAACCAAGATACAAATGTAACTCAGTGAAGCTTTTTATGAACATTTAAAGAGTTTGTGTTGACTGCAACAAAAATCTAGAATAAGGGATAGTAATCTTGCTGTGTTAACATCCATTTAATTAGCAATTGATCCAAAAGCTAAATGTTTCAGAAAAAAGACCTGGATACTACTTGTACAAACATTGTTAATAAATGCCATTTGTAGAGCAGGATCTGCTTACCCATCCGGAGCACCTGAGATCACCTGTTTTGGTGGGGTTCGTGTTGCTCAGTCTTTAGTTTTCTATGTTGTTTCTAGTGTACTTTTATTTGTATGCATGTCTTTTTCAGTTTTAGTCATGGAATTGTAAGTTTATTTTCCATTTATGAGTTTGCTGTTCATCTGGTATCTTTAGCCCCAGGGTTTCCCCTGGGTCAATTATTTTTTTCGCCACCTCTTTCGCCAAAACAATATATTTTCCCCCACTTTATTTTTCAATTAGCCACAATTACAATTTATCTGTTTTGATATGATTGTCTTGAACCTCTTTTTCATAGTTCAGTGAGTGACTATATAGCTACTCGAAGAATTGTTTGCTATGTTGATTCTCTATTATAAGTTATATGTTAGCGATTTTTGTATGTGTGCAACTATATGGTCATAATGCCAATCTAACAGTTCTCATTTGACCAAGTAATCATTGAATTTGATAATTCACAAAGTTAAGTTTCCTAGTTCAAGTCAGTATCTCAGATATGATAGCAAATTATATTTAATATTTGTACTATATTGTATGGTGAACATATCTGTCTGGTAGGTATAATATAAACACCTGTCATTTATCAATAATTCAACACAACTTGAGGTCCTCTGATGTTCAGTACTTCAGTACTTTGATTATAATAACGACAATCTTCTATTGTACTATGTAAGAAAGAGGTAAAAATATTTGACCAAAGAAATCTATAAAAAAGATAGCCGTGGACTTTGTTTTTATCGATTAATAATTCAGAGATTTTGTGATAAAATTTTAGCAAAATTATGTCGGATGTACTATATCGGCTACCTGTAAAATTGATTGAAGACCTGATATTTTGACCCTGACTTCACAAACATTCAATGTACTGCACTTCATACTATTTTTAGTCAAAAATATTTGATAATCTGAATATATCTGCTTGTCCTCGGTCATTTATCACGCATGTTATGTGAATGTGAATCGAATGAGAGTTTGTGAATACCGGTACGTTATGAGATAGCAACCCGCACGAAAGGCTTAACCAAAAGACACAGAGTGGCAGACGCGGTCCCCCAAAAAAGCATGCGTCAACATTGCATAGTCCAAATCGCACACAGTAAAAACAATGTGTACAACAGCGACTTTACTAAAGTTAACATAAATTTCCCGAAATGGCAAAACATGTTTCAAAAGATTCAATATTAAACAATCATTGACGAGGTTCCATACATGGGGCATGCAGATGAACATATGTTGCGGGCCCAAACTATTATTCAGAGATATCTACACTGTCCCCTTTTCATGATGCATCGGCCTTTTAATTACTATTGATATTTTGTATGTTCTTTCTTGTTTTTGTTGTTGTTGTTTAAGTCTAGCATGCCGAAGTAAGATGCAAAATATGTAATTAAAAAAGAATGTGATTCAAATCTACTGTATAAGTTTCAAGGGTGTCTCTTAAAAAGCAGAAAAAGCAATATACAATGCAAGTTAATAACTTTACTTACATGTGTGATCGGTTAGTCCTAATTTTATAAATAAGTTGAAGGACTATACACTATGAACAAGGTAGAAAATAAACATTTGATAACAACGATAAAGTACACATAACATGTCGTATTTATATATAGATATCCTCTTGAGGTTAACGACTCAGCCGATTGCCAAGTTTATAAAACCGCGCATATTTGATTTTCCTTAACTCGGAAGAAGTGCGCTTCAAATTTACCGTAGTCCGTACAAAGGGATGATAAATGGCCGCTGTTCTTCGTGACAGTAAACGATACGTACGGAAGTTAAATGCAAGTTCTTTTTTGACTAGAAAGTGTGATAATCAAGCTGTAATTAATAAGTAAATATAATAAAAAAATGTCATTTGGTTTTTAATTTTAATATTAGCATATAGTTCTAATCCCGTTCTCTTTTCACGAATGTGACTGCCTACCGAATTAGACTTATTATCGGGTTTGTACTAACATGAGCAACACAACGAGTGGCACATGTGGAGAAGGATCTGCCTACCTTTTCGGAGTACATGAGATCACCCCCAGTTTTTGGTGGGGTTCCTGTTGCTAAAGTCTTTACTTTTTTCTATGTTTTGTGTACTATCATTTGTCTGTTTGTCTCTTTTCCAGATAAGAATACTAGTATTCTAGTTAATTTACTTTCACTAATGGTAAACGTTGGCGAAAGCAATCTTGATCTCTCACCAGAATTATGAAGAAGCTTTGAGCAACCAGATTACTTTAACATTATCATTTAGTTTTAAAATAAAACTTGGGGAAAAGTGTACATCTTTTTAAACGGCTGGACTATAAAAAATGTGAAAGTATTGCATTGCTATGCAATCTGATTAGATTGATTGCTATGTTTCTTATATTGCCAGCATGTGTAAAAAATATCCGTCAAATCCAATCCAGACCCGTATTATAAGAAAAATAACATAAGAGTACACAAGACCACACAAAACAACAACTATCTTCTCCCGAGATGATAAGCCTTCACTCAAAAACTACCACTGTCCAGTGATCCCAGACAAAAATCCTAGGGTGAACCAGCTCTTTAAAAGTCTAGATTAGATGATCAGTGACTGTGGTGGGAGAGGCGGTGGCAGAGGTAAACGTTACCAGCGCATAAGGACGAAAGCATGTTAATAATAATAATAATAATAATAATAATAATAATAATAATAATAATAATAATAATAATAATAATAATAATAATAATAATAATAATAATAATAATAATAATAATAATAATAATAATAATAATAATAATAATAATAATAATAATAATAATAATAAAATAATAATAATAATAATAATAATAATAATAATAATAATAATAATAATATCTTTATTTAAAGAGAGTAACTCATTTGGATTAAACCAATTTTCAATAAGGCTCTCTACATGCATGAAGATCTGAGACATGCACTTTTTATTGATATATTGTGTCATAATGATATGTTTTTAAACTTGTCTGATGAAGAAAAATTTATATATATGTTTAAAAATACCAATATTTGTAATATTGTTGCCAAAACCTGCAATAACATTTTAACAAGGAGAAACAGTATTTTATATCATTAACTACTGTATTTGTAGTATTTTATAAAACGAATAAGTATTATTTGTATTTTAATAGTCTCTCATAATTCTTTTAAACATGGCACATACATGTATTTAATTGTTTTAACTATGTTTACTGTATAATTAATTTTATAATTGTATCTTGTTTTAATCATGTTGTATGTGGTGAGACTTTAATAAACTATTGAATCTGAATCTGAATCTGCATACAATGTTAACAATATCACTGGGGTAAAGCTGATGACCGTAACTGCATTCACGGTCATCCCAAGATGTCGGATGAAAAATTAGGTCAGTTTTTGTATTGTCTGTTTAAGTGTTTCTAGATCATTTTCTTTACAAATCATACATTGAAACGATGAAAAATAATAAAAGAATCACTCGGAAATCACTAATTACTTCCTAAAAATGTGCATGAAACGGGAAATTCGATTTGAAAAAATCGTGAAGATGACCGTAAATCATAATCAAAATATTTTCAAGATGACCGTAACATATAACAAGGATGACCGTGATTGGTAAAAAGATGACCGTAACTTGTAAAAGATGACCGTAATTTGTAAAGACTGACTGTTATTTATATAGGACGACCGTAACTTTTATAGGATGACCGTCAATTCTATGAAATATCCATATTTGTATTGAAAGCTTTTTGTTGAGTTTGTCGATCTCAATAGGGGCTCGGATGGCGGATATAAATATGTTTAATAAATTTCTTTTATTAAACTATAATATAATTGGCCGTATTTGGGATTTATGACAATGATAGTAAATTGCATATTTCTCGTAAACAATGAAATATTTATTGATAACGACGTTAAAATTTTAACACAAATTGACAGCGATACGACGAAAATTTGAAGAAACATGAATGTGTCCCTAGTACACGGATGCCTCACCTACACTATCCTTTTCTATGTATAGTGGACTATGAAAATGGGATAAAACTGTTATTTGGCATTATAATTAAAAAGATCATACCATAGGGAAAATGTGTACTAAGTTTCAAGTTGATTTAACTTGAAGCTGGACAAACGGACAAACAAATAGACGAACGGACGAACGTACGCACAGACCAGAAAAACATAATGCCAATTAATGGAGCATAAAAAGCATTAATAATACATATGGATATTCGGTAATCGAGCCCATGTGTATGGTTCCAGAGCAAGCAGATTAAAATCTTAATTTGTCTTGATATATGCAGGCGGAAACACTCTTGCAATAGAACAAAAGAATCGAAGCTCTTTGTTAGAGAAGGCGATAAATGTTTACTGTAATGTTAACTGTAGTGACAAAATTTTTAAAAATTAATAGAAACAAATACAACGACAATTTTCTTCTCAATTACGAAGTGTTTTATTTTAAAAACACCATTTGCATAAGTTTTCAATTTATCTATTACATAGTAATGCAAAACAATAAGATATCAAGTCGACGACATGGGTATCTATAAGTTGGATGTAGAAAATGCTTAACCTCCGATGATTTTTTTTTAACGAGGGACGGAGAACATATAAATCTTTTAGTTCAGAAATTTTCGTGTCTGCCCTTTCATTATGTGCATCAAGAAAATATTCCCAAAAATAGGTAACGATTGTATCGAAAATCGAGTGCACCTTTTTATGTTGGGGCATGTTTGAAGTGTATATTTTGTCTTTAAAACGTAAAAAGCAAGAGTATTTGATATAGCATCTCGCTTCAGATTCTATCATTTTTATATATCAAAGCTACAGGTTGACTTTATAACGTAAAAAAATGACAAAAGATGAAAATTGAATATATGGGTCAAGTGAAATACCTATCTAATGAATCACAAAAACAGTAGGTGTGTTCGAATAGCTATTGTTTTTTTCTAAAAGTTCTTGACGACAGTCTTTTAATTTGGATGATGAAAATGAATATCTTCAAAAAAATATGATTTTCCTGTGTGTGATAACTAGGGTTTATAATCTTCAACCACTGAAAATATTAAGTCTGCCCTTCCACGAAATATTTAATTAGAATTTTTTTTTAAATGCTTAAGAATTATCGAAAATTCCACCTGACATCCGATCAGACAATATTTTTAAGTAGACAAGATCATTAACTAATGCTCAATTGCTAGTAGATACATTTATCTTTTAGAATACAACTGACATATAACGGATCATAATGGTGCTATGTGGATAAATTTGTCAGTTTTCAAGAGCAAAATTGGCAGAGCGTCATCCCTACAATGGCTTCAATTTCTACGATTGTTGTGAGCATGAACTGGCGTGATGGGGAGATAATTTTGACGAAGTATAATCCTGACTGTATGAATAACATTTCTGTATATATACAAATTGACAACGTTCCGCCTTGTGATACGCTATTCGTACAAAACTATTTTAAGGATTTACTTTGCTGGAGCTCACCTTCACTAGTCGTATGATATTTTCAAAATATTTTCTGTGATTTTATTTGCACGACAAAATGGAAGACGATATAATATCAATGGGTGTACATGCATTGGCATTTTTAAAAATGTGTATTTATTATAATGCATTAAAAGGAATCGCAGAAATAAAAAAAAATCTTTTGTCGTGCAGTTGGAGGCTGTGCACCGCATTTTTTTCATTATACATGTAAGGTGTCATTTTATCGCGCTTTTGTAGCATGATTTTTCCTACCTGTTTATTTGCATGTCTTTTTGCAAATTCATTTTAAAAATTAAACCCTCTACCGTAAAAAAGATACATATGGTAAACTTTGCAATTTGAAGCACGTCTTATTTTCTTCTACCTATAGGATAATACTCTCATATTAATATGTTTATACCAACACGATTTATCATTTGATACAAAAAGGTAGTTATATAAATACGGATATTTCTTAGAATTGAGGGTCATCCTTTAAAAGTTACGGTCATCATTTACAAATTACGGTCATCTTAAAACCAATTACGGTCAGCCTTGTTATGAATCTCTGTTTCTGTTACGGTCATCTCGATTGTGATTTACGGTCATCTTCACGATTTTTTCAAATCGAAATTCCCGTTTCATGCACATTTCTCGGAAGTAATTAGTGATTTCCGAGTGATTCTTTTATTAATTTTCATCGTTTCAATGTATGATTTGTAAAGAAAATGATCTAGAAACACTTAAACAGACAATACAGAAACTGACCTAATTTTTTATCCGACATCTTGGGATGACCGTGAATGCAGTTACGGTCATCAGCTTTACCCCAGTGAATATGAATAAAAAATAATTAATCTACTATTACACACATGTAAACAATAGACGTATATAAAGTAATATACAACAACAACAAAAACAACTATGGTATACATTGTGGCTTAACTTATAAATTCAACACTTTTAAAAATAAAATGACTTGTAAGAGTTTTTGAATGCAGATATACTTTTTGATTTTTTAATTTCACTGGACAGTGAATTCCACACTTTTGGACCACTAAAAGAAAAACTTGATTTGTATAATTCTGTATTTGATTTAGGGACAATAAAATTATCCGATGATGAAAGTCGAGTATTGTACGATTGTTTACTACTTGTAATGAAGATAGAGCAGGGGTATAGATCTAAATCCATAGTTTTATTTTTTTTATTTTCCAAATTGTAGGTTATATCACGGTTTTTCCCTCAAAATATAGTATTAGTAAATAGTCACAGAGCTTTTTCGAGTTACAGGTTGTGCAAAATTGTCAGATAATACATAATTAAAACAATTTCTCGTGATAAAAAGAAAACGATAGAATTATCAGATAAATTAGATCTGAGAAGATAAATTTCATAATTTACATTGGGTCACAGGACTCGTTTTATTGCTACTAAACAAAATTAAATTCCCTTCACACATGCAAAAAAGTGCTAAATAAAAATAAAAAAAAACCACTCGTAATAATAAGATAAAACATTTTTAATTTTGATAAAAAGTCTAAAACAAATCAATTCCATTCTTCATAAAAAATTTGATATTTTGTTAATAATCTAGACCGATTGTGTTTTGCTATTTCCCAACCCAAGAGGCGGAAAATACCCGAACATCCTTAATATTTGTTGGATAGCTTCCATATTGAGGCAGTAAGGCACCTGTCTCCCTGTTTGATCAACTAAAACCGAGAGAGAGAAGAAAGATAAAATGTAGAACGTGCACGATATGTACAGGCATCCAAATAGTGTACGATGTGTACAGGCATCCAGATAGTGTACGATGTGTACAGGCATCCAGATAGTATACGATGTGTACAGGCATACAGATAGTGTACGATGTGTACAGGCATCCAGATAGTTCCAAATATAAGGTTCAAGATAGTTCCAATTAATAGTCCAAAATGGTTTCATAAAATAAAAGGCCACAGTGACTGTAGATACAAATAATTTGCTTTAGGACGGGAGAAGGCATACTTACATTGTATAAATACCGGTATCACTCTTTTTCAAATTATAAATTTTCTGAAACTGACATCATATGATCTTATGAAGATGTTCGATTTTTATAGACAGAATGATTTTTTTTACATTTGGTCGATGTGTTCTTCAATAGACAGTTGGCATTCCTTTAAGAACCGATTGTTCTCTCCCTTTTCTCACCAACCTTTACACTTCAAAAGGCTGACTTCTCGAGAAAAATAAAAGAAGATAGTATATTAAGATTGTGCGATATTCATGAATTATCTTACGGTGGTTATATATCTCAACTTGTACGATTCGCTCGTGTATGTAACAATGTTTTAGATTTTAACGAGAGAAATTTATGTATTACTGAAAAATTATTACACCAGGGTTTTCGATATCACAAACTAGTCAAAACATTTACTAAATTTATAAAATTATCATCGGTATAAGGACATCATTCGTTAATATAGCTCAACATGCAGACATCTTATACGTTCAGGTATTTCACATACAATATATTATGGAAATATTCTTTATAAAGCACAAAAATGTCAGTATTGACCTCAGAAGCTAACAAAATCTTTTAATAGACTTATTAAGAAGGGATATAGTTTCGATACTGTTGTCAGGTCATTAAAGATTGCATATTTTGCCGCTAATATTGATTCACTTATAGGGTCTTTGCATCGGAACTAAATACATTTATTTAAAAACAAGTTGTTGGCATGACACGGGTTATGTTCTTCTCATATATACTATGATGGTATGATACTAAACCCCTCACGGGGAGGATTGTGCCTGATATTCATTTGATGAAGACATAATTTTTATATCAGTTTAATTGAAGTTTGGAGCTGGCATGTCATTTAACTGCTAGTAGTCTGATGTTATTTATGTATTATTGTCATTTTGCTTATTTTCTTTGGTTACATCTTCTGACATCAGACTCGGACTTCTCTTGAACTGAATTTTAATGTGCGTATTGTTATGTGTTTACTTTTCTGCATTGGCTAGAGGTATAGGGGGAGGGTTGAGATCTCACAAACATGTTTAACCACGCCGCATTTTCGCGCCTGTCCCAAGTTGGGAGCCTTTGGCCTTTGTTAGTCTTGTATTACTTTATTTTAACTTTTAGTTTCTTGTGTACAATTTGGAGTTTAGTATGACGTTCATTATCACTGAACTAGTATATATCTGTTTAGGGGCCAGCTGAAGGACGCCTCCGGGTGCGGGAATTTTTCGTTGCATTGAAGACCTGTTGGTGACCTTCTGCTGTTGTCTGCTCTATGGTCGGATTGTTGTCTCTTTGGCACATTCCCCATTTCCTTTCTCAATTTTATATCAAAATTCCAAAATTTGGCGACCAAGTCTATGTTGCTTGCATATAACAACTTTGATTTTCAAGAAAATGTGTGATACCCCCAGCTGCTCATTCTGGACCTGAATGATTGGTGAAATAGGGGCAAAAGATACCAGAAGGACAGTCAAAATCAAAGATAGAAAATAAACTGACAACGCATAATTTAATGTTCGAAGCATTTTTTTATTACTGAGTTGTTATTGGCTTTGTACTAGCTGTCAGTTACTGTGAGTACTCTCAGATATAAAACAAATGACAGACAAAATATATTCCATCTAAAATGTTGCAAGTCTGAAATGAAGCAAATAGATATCACCCAGAAGGAACATCTAAATTACTAAAAATTTAAACCCATCAAAAGCAATTGGTCCAGACAAAATATCACCTCATTTTCTAAAAGAAGTTTATTATGAAATCTCACCTATAATATCTGACTTGTTCAACTCATCAGTAAATACAGGCACAGTACCAAACGACTGGAGAGAGGCCATGGTTACACCAGTCTTCAAAAAAGGAGAAAAATCTAATAAACCTGAAAAAATCTTCCTCACCTGTATTCTTAGTAAATCATTAGAACATATAATTGTGTTATCTGTAATGAAACATCTTGATAATCATGACTTACTATACCCACTGCAGCATGGGTTCAGATCAAAATTTAGCTGTGAAACACAACTGCTATTATTTACACAACAAATACTCGATTATATGGTAAACGGTAAACAAACTGACGTAGTTGATGGATTTTTCGAAAGCATTCGATAAAGTGGACCACCAAATACTTATCTTAAAACTGAAACGCATGGAATATACAATAAAACATCAGACTGGATCGAGGCATAGTTATCTCACTGATCCCCAAAAGTGGTAGTTGATAGTTACACATTAAACACTGAGCTGTCCTGTACTGTCAGGCGTTCCTCAAAGCTCTATTCTTGGTCCATGTCCTTTTCTGATTTATATAAATGACATGGTAGACAACCTCAAAAGTAATGTTTGTCTCTTTGCAGATGACACCATTGAGTTTTTAACAACATCATCACTTACTGACTGTCACACCCTTCAATCAAACTTACATAAATTTGAACAATGGGAGAAAGAATGGGCCTGGCTAATGTCTTTTAACCCAGACAAATGTGAAATCATCCACATAACAAGAAAGCGTAAACCCATTATCTTTAAATACACACTAGTCTACATGATCACATATTAAAATCAACAGACAAAGCAAAATATCTCGGCGTTACCATCACAAACGATCTGACATGGAATTCACATATAAATAACATCACAAATAAACCAAATGCATCACTCACGGATTTACACTTTTTTCGGAAAGAAATGTAAAAACCAACAGCAAAAAAACAAAGAACTTGCTTACAAAACATATATATATATATATATGATATCAGACCAAAAATTGAATATTGTAGTATTGACTGGGACCCCCAGCAGAAACAACAAATTCAAAAAATTTAAATGATCCAGAGAAGAGCTGTCAGGTATACACCAAATCAATACAGCTACCAAATAAGCGGTCCGTGTAACACTTATCAATTCAAAGTTATAAAAAGTTTTGAAATTTTGGATTTTTGGAATTTTGATCAAAGTTTTAAAATATCAAAATTTCAAATTGTGTAAAAGTTTTGAAATTTTAAAATTTTAACCAAATTATTAAAATACTAAAATTCTAAATATTGTTTTTAAATTTGATAGTTTAGGATTTTGATCAAACTTCTAAAATATTTAACCTTACGTGCAATGTTGATTATTTAACTTTTTGAAAGTTTGATTTTTTAAATTTTTGATTAATATATCAAAAATAGAAAAAGGGCAAAAAGGTCCGTGTAACACTTATCAATTCAAAGTTTTAAAAAGTTTTGAAATTTTAGATTTTTGGAATTTTGATCAAAGTTTTAAAATATCAAAATTTCAAATTGTGTTTAAGTTTTGAAAATTTGAAATTTTAACCAAATTATTAAAATATCAAAATTCTAGATATCGTTTATAAATTTGATAGTTTAGGAATTTGATCAAACTTTGAAAATACTAAACCTTACGTGCAATTTTGATTATTTCACTTTTTGAAAGTTTGATTTTTTAAATTTTTGATTAAAATATCAAAAATAGAAAAGGGGCGAAGAGAAGGGTACCTGTAAACACAGCTCTGATAACAATCATTCTTAGTTATAAATAAATAGCACGAAATATATCAAATCATTTTTGTCGAGCATGCAACTTTTGTTGCAGAAAGCTCGACATAGGGATCGTGATCCGGCGGCGGCGGCGTTAGCTTACTTCCTAAAGCTTTATATTTTAGAAGCTGGAATACCTGGATGCTTAATACTTTGTATATAGATGGCTCATGTTACGAAGTTTCCGTCAGTCACATGTCCAATGTCCTTGACCTCATTTTCATGGTACAGTGACCACTTGAAAAAAAAGTTCACATTTTTTGTAATGTTGAATTCTCTCTTATTATAATTAATAGGATTACTATATTTGGTATGTGCGTAACTTCACTTTGGCAAACACCTCTTCAATTGTTTCGGTTCTTAGGGAGCTACCATTTGATTATTATGGGGGGGGGGGGGGGGGGCTAGGATGAAATTTGAAAAAAATAGGCAGGACAGGATTTTTGAGTTAAAAAAAAGGCAGGATGAGACACTTGCAAAAAAAAAGGCAGGATAACAATTTATGTAAAAAAAGTCAGGATAAACTAAAAAAAAAGCAGGACCGGATAGAGTGAAAAATAAAAAAGCAGGACAGAGATTACAACTAAAAAATGCAGGACAAAATTTTTCATCTTAATTACATGAATATGAATGCTCGTGAAAATAATGCTTATGGTATACATTTATATATGATATGAAAGGTTTCAACTTTTACAAAACCAGAGCTATAAGTTGGATTTAAACGTTTACTTTATTTGGCCTTTTTAATTTTATTTGACAGTATTTGCCTTTTTAACTTAATTTGATTCGAGAAAAAAAAAATATTAACTAAAATCGTTGATAGAAGTCAATATAATTATGATCGTCACAACAGATAAAAATGAAAACATAACTTTAAAAGTTATGACCGAAGCGCTTTTCTTGTTCAACCTTCTAAGGGAACGCTCAAAGCTGAATATTTAGGGCCAACAACTTACAAAGAACAGATTAAAACGTTAAAGATGATCGTTCATAATGTACATGAAATGATATATTCTTTAGCCAACATGATTGCAGAAATAAGAAGTCTTAGAGCAAAACAGTAAAATTTGTATTTAAATCATAAGAGATAATACACCGAGTATTGAGTCTATTTATTGCTTAGAGTTCAGTAGAAAATATATATACATGCTCAACCTAACCATACTATTTGACCTACTGCGAGTTGTTCAGTTTTTACTGTTACTCCTGTTTCTCCTAAAATATGGGTGCTAGAAAAACAAGCAAGTAAAATGGTCAATATCAGAGCTTTGAGTCTGGTTTTTAAATATATTCTCTTCTTTTGAGAAATATTTATTTTGTCATCCAATTTTTCACCGCTTACAACTGTTTGTCTGTGGTTTTATTTCATACATAAACTTTTAAGTTTTTGGATCAAGTTTATTCCATTCACGTATAGTAGAGGGAATAAACGATTCAGTAGTAAGGGAAAGTCTACAAAATGGAACAATAATATCTTGACCATTTCGCAACAACTCGTCTAAACATCAACCCATTATTCTGTGACTGTATATTACATTAATTTGTAGGATCCTTTACTATAGATAATTTATCTGATCTGTAACAATAACATCTTCATGCCTTATATATCATGTACTGCAGTACGCCGCTAGATTAAAACTGACGTGGAAAGGTAACACACGGCCAGCGAGAGCTCTTTTTTTGAGAGCCCAGGTGGTCGTGTGGTCTAGCGGGACGGCTGCAGTGCAGGCGATTTGGTGTCACGATATCACAGTAGCATGGGTTCGCATCCCGGCGAGGGAAGAACCAAAAATTTGCGACAGCAAATTTACAGATCTAACATTGTTGGGTTGATGTTTAGACGAGTTGTATATAAATTATGTACACAGCCATGTATCACCATCATTGATGGCGATCCGATGGATACTTCTGTTGTAGAGTTGTCACTGACTCAGACGTACTTATATATATATATATATATCTTATTTACGCTGAAATTAGACCAAATATTAGTAGATTGGAGCCAAGATACTGTTACAAGGTATCTACATAAACTCATCATAGATGGATACCGGGGTATAAATTTTGCCGGTTTTTGCGCCAGACACGCCGCGTTTCGTCTACAAAAGACTTATCAGTGACGCTCGATGCAAATAAAGTCAAATAAAATTAAAAAGGCCAAATAAATTAAACGTTTATATCAAACTTATAGCTCTGGTTTTGTAAAAGTTGAAACCATTCATATCATATATAAACGTATACCATAAACATTATTTTCAGCATTCATATGTATGTAATAGTTGCCGCTGTACTACATTAAGCGCCCATCTATCTATTTGTAGGTGTTGGCATTTTGAAAATTGAAAATTCTTTTCAAATTAAAGTTTATATCAGCGATATACTTAATAAAATTGTTAGCGCTTCGACAAAACAACAACACCCCACTTTTAAAGTTAAATGGTTGCCCCCTTATAGACAACGTTTGGACTGGTTATCATATACGTACATGTAGCTCCATTATGGGTCCTAGATCAACCACTGTTTTTAAATACTGCGAGCTGGTCAGTTTTCATTGTTACTTCTAAATGTTGGGCACTGGGAACACCAAATAGCTCTGAATTATTTATCTCAAACGCTAACCTTATATAAGAGATTTAAATCAACTTATTTAATTCCGGTTTAAATAGGTTTAACACAATTTTTTTGATAGATGCACAACCTTAAAATTTCAGAATACTGTTATCCCATGTGATGTCTCATATGTTTTATATAAAAAAAAAAAAAGGTTTTTCTTTCCATTATCTATTTTGTAATTAAACATGATTTGATATATTTTGTGCTATTTATTTATAACTAAGAATGATTGTTATCAGAGCCGTGTTTACATCAGTGTTTACAGGTACCCCTCTTTTCGCCCCTTTTCTATTTTTGATATTTTAATCAAAAGTTTAAAAAATCAAACTTTCAAAAAGTGAAATAATCAAAATTACACGTAAGGTTAAATATTTTAGAAGTTTGATCAAAATAATAAACTATCAAATTTAAAAACAATATTTAGAATTTTAGTATTTTAATAATTTGGTTAAAATTTCAAAATTTCAAAACTTTTACACAATTTGAAATTTTGATATTTTAAAACTTTGATCAAAATTCCAAAAATCCAAAATTTCAAAACTTTTTAAACTTTGAATTGATAAGTGATCATAAGTGTTACACGGACCATAAGCCATGCTCCACTGACATCTAGCGGCAGGCATACCTTACAACAAAGAAGCCGAAATCTCGCATCAGTCACCATGCTTTACAAAATCATGATTTTTTTTTCAGGTGCAAAACAACATGTATAGTGCTAGTAGATCATAAGCATGTTTTATCTATATCACTCGGTATATAACCACTGAAATAATAAAAATAAAACGTTTTTGAAATAATTCACGGTAAAGATGTTCAGATTTTTTCTCCAAGTATGTTATCGTCAACATATAGAAGTTAAGAAGTATTATGTAGATGTAGACAGATACATGTGTATATATGTCTCTGATGTAGAATAGATGTAGAAACTTTATAAAAGTCGATATAGATCTACACATATGATAGAAACAGATGAAACATGAACTCTGGCGAGCTCAGGCTTTCGCCCCTATAAATTTGAAGAAAAAAATCCTGTTATTATATTTTTTTTATTTGCATCTACAATTCGTGAAACTGAGATTCATGGAAGTATGTTTGTATGCCGAAAACTTAATGATTCGTTAATTATGAATGGCCCAAAGTTAATAACAACTCTTTGACAGTAGGATCCAAAATATTCCCGAACTTTTTTAAACGCAAGCGCAGTGTGCATTTCACGTGGTACAGTGGACCAATCGTATCATTTCGGTCATTGTCGCCGCCAAGCTCGGATTCTCAGGAAAAGATCCGATACACAAAACATTCCTTGCATGGTCACCAGAATTAGTTTTGATAGCTTACTGGCATGTTCTTATTTTATCGCCATTCATCAAAATGTCATATTTGAAACTTTGCAGTCGTATGCATGCAGAATTCTCTAACTTTGCAGCACATTCCAAGGACCGAAAAGTTTCTGTGGACGCCATTTTGTCATTGGGAGATACAAGACCCTTGATTTATTGAAATATTATTGATTAAAGAGACTATATTTTACTTGAAGAGAGACATTATCATTATATTTGAACATTCAGGGATGGATATTTTGCATTAGATATTCGGAACAATGGCGAATTCCAATACAACACTGGCCAGTTTGTGGATGGATGATGGTAAATTTTCCCTCGAATTATCCCCCCTTGTTGCAAAACTATTCCTCGTGCTCTTTTGTTTATGGTAATACAAAGAAAGTCATTCTGTATAACTTGATAAAAATAACTTCTTCTGTTTTAATTTCTTTAAAAAATAACGGAGACAATGCTTTAATTTTGTAAATCAGCATGTATCTTGACAAACAAATCAGTCAAATGTAAATAAAAGGGTTAGAAAAAGGGTGTACATTTTGGGAATCATATTTGAATTATTTCAAATGAATTATCAAAATGTAAAACACACAAGTACATGTTTTAAACTCTCGGTGGTGATCCTTGGCAAACAAGGATAACCGGTTATCAGGTCCTGAACTAGTCAGAGATTACTCGTTGAGTCCAGCGGCTGTTTTGCCAGACAAGCTAGAGCCGTGGGACGTTAGAGCTTGTCCCATATCAGAAAGTGGATATTTGCCCGTCCAAAATAGATGCGCTGCTTCGTCGCTTCTGGTGCTGACTTATGGCCTTGGGATTATATAAATTGGGTATTAATTTGTTCATTTTTCATTTACATGTATCTCTTCATTTATGTAAGTTTTATCTACCTGCCACTCTTTATTTTCTCACATTTAGATAGTTTTCACAGTGACGATGGCCGTTAGTCGGCACCAGAAGCGACAAAGCAGCGCATCCATTTTGAACAGGCTAGTATCCACTTTTCATATGGGACGAGCTCTGAAGTTCCACGGTCCCAGCTTGTCTTGAGAAACAGCCGTTAGACGTCCGAGTAATCTGGGACTAGTCTTGTCCAAATAATTATGACGTCTGGCAAGGCTATTTTAATTTTTTTCTGGGACGCCTTTCTACGAGGAAGGCGTCCCAGAAAAAAAAATAAAATAGCCTTGCCAGACGTCAAAAAAGAATCGATGCTTATATGTGACAAATGTACTGAAGTAATATTGGAGTTAGCTGCGGAACCGTAGCTCTTAGGTCCTTATGTTATTTTTTGACTATTTGCGGACCATAGAGCTACGGATTTTTCCTATTTCAAAACGTTCGGAATTGCGACCCAGGTTCAGGTCGCACTTATTTCTCAAAAAAATATTGTTTATAATCCATGCAAAACTTGTCAATATATATAGTTCGTTTCGTTAGATATTTTTCTAGGATATGACGTACCTATTTATGTTTGAATATTCATTTCCTTAACACTATTATCTAATTATATCCATTTGTATACATTCTCCGCCTATTTTATTCGGCCATATTGAATCTCGTAGTGACGTCACGAGAATCAAGAAAAGATAACTCAAATATCCTTGATCTCCTATGTTGGAGGTGAGGAACGCCTATGAAAAACAAGAACAGATAACTCTTTTAGAAAAACACGTGTTGGTTTGTTTACTTATTTCTAAGCGAGAATCGAGTGTTTTCAAGACTTTACAACATTAATTCATTCGAAATATTTAAAAAGCTTGAAAGAATTATTATTTCCATTAGTATTTAACCTTAATTAAACGTACTTTCATTCAAAAAGTCATGAAAATAAAATAAAAGACAACGTAAACAAACCAACACGTGTTTTCCTGTAAGAGTTATCTTTTCTTGATTCTCGTGACGTCACTACGAGATTCAATATGGCCGAATAAAATAGGCGGAGAATGTATACAAATGGATATAATTAGATAATAGTGTTAAGGAAATGAATATTCAAACATAAATAGGTACGTCATATCCTAGAAAAATATCTAACGAAACGAACTATATATATTGACAAGTTTTGCATGGATTATAAACAATATTTTTTTGAGAAATAAGTGCGACCTGAACCTGGGTCGCAATTCCGAACGTTTTGAAATAGGAAAAATCCGTAGCTCTATGGTCCGCAAATAGTCAAAAAATAACATAAGGACCTAAGAGCTACGGTTCCGCAGCTATATTGGAGTAATATAATTCAGATGAATTATTTTAAGTCCATATGAAAATAAGTGTAATAGGTACTGTATGTAAAATTAAGTTCAATGTAATCATCATAAATATATAATGACTTGTTTAAATCAAATCATTAGTCTTTAATTATAACAATTGTCAGATCAACATGAACTTAAGTAATACAATTACTTAATTATCCCTTTCACCGATTGCTGCCCAGACTGAAGCTACTCTGAGACGATGGCTTCCCTGGCTACTATTACTTAAGGTTCATCATAAGGAATTGAAAAATATGGCTGTGTTTACACCTCCAAAATTACTATGAGTACAGACAAACTGGAACATCCAGGAAAGTTTTAAGGCATGGCAGGAACTAGATATATAAAAGTTATATGAAGTCTACGTTTCAGAAAATTAAAAACTTACCTGGATTTTGATGTTCATTTTTTTCCAGTTTACAGAAGATAGCAAAATAAACAAACACCCGAGTTTCATTTGATACGGTCCACTCAGTAACACAGTTTAAACCTGTTAAATCACCTATTGTTTACAGGTGTCTATTGTCCATCTATTGTCCATTTGAATCAATACTACTCACAACATTGATTATATGAGGGGAGCTTCTCAATCGTTTTCACTACTTAGTTAATTTTTGCACCTTCTGCAGGAACGAAAAAAAATGGATAGCAAAATCTAGAAAAGTTTATAATTTTCTGAAACATAAAATGCATTTAAAATGTATATATCTAGTTCCTGCCATCCCTTAAAACTGTTGCAGGTGTATAGGTTAGTCTGTACTCAGAGTAAAATTTGGGGTGTAAATACGGTCATTTTAGCCAAAAGGTTATGATGAACCTTAAGTGGGAGATCTTCATCATAACTTTTAATAAAAACTTGTTTGTAGTTATTTGTGGATTTATATCATTCAATAACACTATGTTCATGTTTTGATAATTTTTTCTTCATAAAAAATTCAAATTTTCAGCATTATCTAGGTGAAATTCTCAAAATTCTGCTCTTTGACCCCAAATCGTAATTTTTGGAAAAATTTTACCAGGCTGTACAAATTCCTCACACTGAACGATGTCCATTCCAAGAGTTTTGTACATACACGTATATATAACGACATTTTATGTCAAAAAAGTACTGTATACTGGTTTGACTTCAATTCTTCCATTTCCTTTCAAAAATAATGTTTCCTTATTTCAAATTCTGGTAAATTCCGTAAATTTCCTCTGATTTTGACACGGTTTTCAACAAACGGAAGTGTCATGTTTACACTTTCATCCAGGTATTCATCAAAGAATGATAACTCATGTTTGCACTGTTTTGAGCGGGAATTATAAAAGAGGTATTCTGATCCCAGTAAAACGGGACTCATTGTCAGCTGTCTGTAGCGTAAATCCCGGTAAGCCGGGACTCATCGGCCAAAGTGTTAATCAAAATCGTTTATATATATACAAATGTAGATATATATATATAGGAAGATGTGGTTTGAGTGCCAATAAGGCAAGGCTCCACCTTAGTAACAATTTATAAAAGTAAACCATTATAGGTCATCAATACTTTGATATTATAGTTTGATCTTTTATTTGAAGTTTTAATTGGCATATATTTTTTTGTGTCAGGTAACACTTAGAAATGTACCATGATTTCTTTTCGTCACTGTCCTCTCTACGAATATAAAATATTGTATACATATACACATGTACATTGTATATCAAAATATAGTATATTCAAATGAATATCTCGTCTATTTATAATGAAAGTATTCATCAGAGGCCAGCTTTTTTACTGCCCACCTTTGCAGTCAAGGATATAATTCTACAGGGTTATTAGAGAAAAATAACACACATTTGTTATTGTGGACTTAAATAAATATCAAAGAACTGCAAAAAGAATCATGCATAGTACACTCAGCCTGCACCGTTAGCCACTAGTCCGATGCCTCATACTAGTTAAATTTTATATGGACTAGCAAGTATTTGCAAAACTTTGTTTAGGCACATAAGAAGATTGGCGAAATATTGGTTTTCTTACTAGTAGTTGGAAAACTTTTTGGTACAGACTGGTGCACCTATATATATATATATATTATAACAAAAAATATGCCGGTTATTAATTTGGGGATGTTGGGATGGCGCCAGCCAATTGGTGTCCGTAATATTGCTTGTAATATTTTAAAATGTTGTTACTGACAACAAAATTGATGTCAAGTTCAATAATGACGATTTTGACTTTAACGGTTTTACCGTACAGGAGTTATGATTCTTGTATGATTGAAAAATGGTGTTTCCAGACGTGTCTGTGCATGTACTCATGAGTTCTAACCATTCAACAAAAGCGTTTCATATTTTATAATGTTGTTACTGTTGACAAAATGGAGGTCAAGTTTGGTATTATTGATGATTGTAACTTTTACCATTTAGGAGTTTTGGTCCTTGTGATATTGATGAATGCCAGGACACAAATAAATGTAAAAAAATCAGGTTTACTGTCATTCTGACAGCTCCTTATTATTCAATGATCAGCTGATATATTTTTTTTGCAGCCCAATCAAGTCCGATGAAAATAATTCAGACAACACCCACACGAGGAGCCAGTGGTGGAGGGGAAATCAAAGACGATATTGTGAAATTCTACAAAGATTCTGGACTAGAACCAATGGCGAAAGAGGTGAATATTTACAATTATTTTACAACGCCTTGATTAATACATTTTGTACATGTATGTGAAGTACATGCATCTACATGTAAGTTAGCACAGCTCCCCTTCGAATTCTCTTAGTCCTGCTCTGTGTAGTTTTGTTTTCTATTGGAATATTAATATACTTTTCAATGCAAAAAAGTCATTATAACTGCTTGGCATGTTTTTTAGCAACCCGAAAATAATATAAATTCAGCAAAAATACATGTACATTAATTCCTTTAAAATTAAGTCTCCATACAAAATTAGATTTTGGATATTGGTCATAATACAAATTACAATGTAGGTAATCATCCAGTATCAAATTTTTAAGTTCTCGGACCATATTTATTTGGTGTCAAGAAACCTATCCTTTGTCAAACTTTTAATTGCAATATTCCAAATTCAGAGCTGTTTCATCTTTAAAATTGCAAAAATGGTCGGCAAGACATTAACAATTTTTATACGACCACAAAAATCAAAAAAATTTTGTTCGTATATTGGTATCTCGATGTTGTCGCCAGCTTCGTCCGAAGAGATTGTTTCCGGATAATAACTTTTGAAAAGAGATCAATAAAATTTTAACACAATGTTAAAAACCACAAAAAGAAGCTCAGGATTGATTTTGGGGGTTATGGTCCCAAAGGTTAAGGAATTATGGGCCAAAAGGGGCCAAAAACAGCATTTATCTAGCAGAGATGGGTCCGATTACTTTCAATGTAATTGATTAAATTACAATTACTTTGACATTTGTACGATTAAATTAAATTAATGATTACATCATTTCTGAAGGTGTCTGATTAAATTAATGATTACATTAGCAAAGTAATCATGATTACATCTGATTACAATGAATTTTAAAAAAACCATTTTGTATGATGTGAATGAATAAACATTTAATGTATCTTGCGCATTTTTAGAATCAATTTTGTTTGATATATTATAAAATGATGACTTCAAACTTCATCTATTTGATAAACCAAAAAAGTTCACTAAATTCACACATGAACATTGTGTCACCTTATGACTCATTACACTTTATCATCATTGATCTCTGATTTTTTTGACTTCAATTGAAAAAAGCTTTATAAAGAGTTTGCTGTTTACCTTCTGACCTCTTCCAGACTGTATATACTGTATTTCAAGGCGCTGTTTGAGGTAGTTAAAATATGGATGAAATAAAGTTATCAGTTAAAAACAATTAAAATTTTAATATTATTGTGTAATAAAATGGTAAACATAAATAAGTACTAAAATCATTGCATTTTACATGTCCAGTCCAAATACATACAAAAATTTGCTTATTTTAAACAAAATATTTGTCCAACTTTTAATTTAGTTTGTGCTAATTAGATAAATTTCCACATGTTTGATTAATCTCTTTATCACATGTATTGTCGGGCAGAATCAATTTGCGCCAATTGCAGTTTTGAAAAGGTATTAATTGCGCCACTGTCTTTTATTTTGATGGTATTAATTGCGCCAATAAATGAAATGAAATTGCGCCAATAAATGAAATGAAATTGCGCCAATAAATGAAATGAAATTGCGCCAGATTTACCTGTAAATATTTTTTACCTATATCATACATGTACATGTTTTACCAATATCATACATGTATTATAATTAACCTTTCCACTTAAGATTTAACTGAACACTTATCAAATTTAAGAAAACTCACCAAAAAATAAATTGTTTAGTAAAAGAATATTTTTTCACGAGTCAAGATGTCTGATATACCATTCAAAAACTAGAGTCTGATAGAGGAAAACCGGTCATCATTGTTGAAGAACACAAATTCCGTCAGGCATTTGTAAAGAACTAATGAGTAGAGAAGTAAGCAGAAAGGAATATGTGTCTATTCTCAACTACAAATACCAGCCTTTAATTCAATGATGAACAGAGACATTTTATATGGTTTTAACTGTATATATACGGGTGAACGTTTTAATTCAGCATACATTTCGTTATTAAAATGACTAACTCCGCCAGTCGGTAAACTGCCGGACCCAAGCCCAAAAATAGGAGGATGGAAGTCAATCATTTAGTTGTTATATATAAATAAAAATAAATAAAATTGGCGCAATTAGATGATTATTTCATTGGCGCAAATGATACCTATAGTTTTGAAAATTATGTGGCGCAAAAGAAGTATTGGCGCAATTAAGTTGTGGCGCAAATGAGTTACTTTTTGGCGCAAAAAGATATCGCCCGTATTGTCATACAGCTATACTCAATAGGTAATTGCAATAAAAACAAACCTTAATTGGTTTCTTACCTGTCAATTCAAAATTGACAAAATCACAATATTAACAAAATATTATAATTCAGGGTTAAAGAAAAGTATTACTTTTAAAATATAACAGTTTAATATTATCAAATATATATATATATAAATGAACATTTTTAAATTATGAATACATGTACAATGTCTTTCACTAAGGCCAGAGATATATAATTGTATAATGTCTCTTCTTAGACTAATGATGACTTTTCAATAATGCAACAGTTTACTTTTTTACTGAAGTATACAAATCAATTAACATGATTTATAAAGTAAACCAAAGCTATTTAAAGTTGTTAAATATTTCTTAGATAAGAATAACAAAAAGGTTCATTTATTGACCATAAACACAGTTTAAAATTTGTTCATTGTAATCAGAATGTAATCCAAAAGTAATCAGGATTACAGGGTATTTTGAAAAGTAATTGATTAAATTAAATTACATGTAATCAGATTTTGGGCTGATTAATGATTACAATGATTACTTGAAAAATTGTAATCAATTACAGCTGATTAACGATTACAATTACAATTACCCCAAGTCTGTTATCTAGTTTCAGGACTAAAAAGTTGTGTATTAGTATTTCAATTGTTCTGAAATTGTACCCCAATGTATAATACCATAAGTAGAAGGTTGGGATTTATTTTAAGTGGTTGTTGGCCAAATAGTCTAGAAATTAAGGGCTTAAAAGGGACCAAAAACAAGCATTTTCTAGTTTCAAGATAATAACTTGTGTGTAACTGTATGGATCTCTCTGCCACTGTACCACAAGTTTCAATATAAAACAGGAAAGGCTGTGATTCAATTTGGGGTTGATTTTCCCAAATATGTAGGAATAAGGGGCACCAAAAGGTAAAAAAAAGAAGCATTTTTCTAGTTTACAAACAATAACTTGTGTTTAAGTGTATGGATCTCTATAAATTCTTACAAATAGGTTCACTACCACTTGAGAAAGGTTGGGATTAATTTTGGGGGTTATGGTCCCAATAGTGTAGGAATTGGGGGCCCAAATAATCATTTTTGTAGTTTTCAAACAATAACATGTTTAAGTGTATGCATCTCTTTGAAGTAAAATCACAAGTTTTCATACTATGAAGGTATGGTAAGAATTGACTTTGGGGGGTTATGGCTCATAATGTGTCGGAATGAGGGGCAAAAAAAGGGGAAAAACTAGGTTTTTCTGGTCAATGGACAATTAAGAC
This sequence comes from Mytilus edulis, assembly GCF_963676685.1. Lineage (NCBI taxonomy): Eukaryota > Metazoa > Mollusca > Bivalvia > Mytilida > Mytilidae > Mytilus > Mytilus edulis. The sequence goes on from NC_092346.1 coordinate 93,237,613, forward strand.
AATTTAAAAGCAGTGTAAGGGAGGTAATTCAAAAACATTTAACATACAATTTTGGGTATGTTCGGATTTACCTCCCTTACACTACTTTTATATTATGTATAAAGAAATGTAAGGTTTTGGACTAATTACAAAAAAAGCGGGGTGGAAGTTGTTTTCATTTTTGAAAAGTTTAAAAAAGAAATCTTTAATTGCACAATAATGCGCAATAGATTTGTAAGATCTTGACATTTGTTTTGTGTCAGAAACTCCTATCATGTCAAAAATTTGATCGCAATCCAAATTCAGAACTGTATCAAGCTTGAATGTTGTGTCCATACTTGCCTTTGACTGCTGTTCAGGATTCGACTTCTGCGGTCGTATAAAGCTGTGCCCTGTGGAGCACCTGGTTGTTACTGAAACCTTTTGCTATGTGTTTTTCATATGCAAAGGTAAAAATTTAGATGAATTATATGTACAGAATGTGTTTTTAGCCTTGTTTCACCATTGGGCCACCTACATGCATATGCATTTCTCAGAACTCAGATACTTCATATGCCCTTTCTGTAATCAGTCTATATTCTCCAAATATGTTGTCAGCATAGAGCAGCAGACCTTTGTTCAATAACTTGATAGAAATTTGAAAACCGAAAAATTCTGAATGAAACGAAATCGTCTATTTTTACTGCAAACAGAAACACAAAATCTAAAAATTGAAAAAAATGGTGGGCGGCCTTGGATGAAAATCAAATTTATTTTTTGGACTTATGGTGAAAAACTACTATAAATAGATTATATTGAGATAAACACTTTAAAAAGCAAAAATGATCAAACATTATTGGAATTCTTGCTTTGAGATTTTAACCAATTTTTGGCATTTTTGCCTGTTATCTTAAGCTTGAAAAGTTTAAAGATAGATACATTTGTACTAAGACACTTTTAAAAAGCAAAAATGATCTCGAAGACCAGATCTACAAATAAGACATATTTTGCTAAAAATAAAGAAGGATTGTTCTTAAATGACAATTTGATTCCTTTTTTTTTGTTTTTTGAGCAAAAACTTGGGAAGATAGAGAGAAACTGTAATAAAAGAATTTGTAAGGGTTCCGCTGAACCAAGTGTCTCGCCGACTTTTGATAGAAACTGTATTTAAAGAATTTGTAAGGCTTTCCCTAAACCCAGTGTCTCACCTACTTTTGCTATTTATCACAATAAATTATTAAAAATTTTCCTCTAGATCTTCTGTCCAAGTTTGATAAAAGTCCAGGATGGTTTATGAATCTTATAATTTTTTTGGCTATCACATTGTCATGTTCTTTGTCAGGGTGGTCCGATGACACATGGTTTCTGGACAATAACTTTAGTATAAGTGAATAGAAATCTATGAAATTTAAACACAAGGTTTATTACCACAAAGGGAAGGTTGGGATTGATTTTGGGGGTTGTGGTCCTAACAGTTAATGAATTAGGGACCAAAATAGCATTTTTCTAGTTTCCAGACAATATTTTATGGAATGGCATATGGATCACTCTGAAATTATACCACAAGGTGCCAAAAATAGGGGGGGGGGGTCAATTTCCAACAGCATGTTGTATCGCACAATAGCAAATAATTGAATAAAAAATCAAATCATATAACCAATTCTTCAATGTTTCAGAAACCTATTATATAATTATGTGTCAATATTTAATTTCAATCCAAATTCAGACCTGTATCAAGCCCGAATATTGTGTTCATTTTTGGGCCAACTGTCAGCTGCGCTAGGCCAAGCAATTTATTTTTAAATCTTTTAACTGCAGAATGTATGTAATGTAAACTTAACTGGAAGAAAAACTAAAAGTCCATTAATAAGGCCAAAGAAAATATATGTCTGTTTCCTGTTTCCCCGACCGACCCTGACTCAAACCCCCCGACCCTAGATCTTTTTATTCAAATCCGGAAAAAAATCGTTTCCGATCCAAATTTGTATCTTACTATGCCCAAACAATCAAAATGGCTGCTCCCAGCACAAATGTGCTACAATAAAGGTTTAAAAAATGTCGGAACCGGGAGGATTATTCAATTAAAGCTTCTTTAAAGGGATTAAATCATTTTGGGGTACAGGACCCTAACCAAACATGACATTAAACCGACTGCAAATCTGACAGGGAGTGCAAAAATAATTAAAAAAAAAAAAAAAAAAAAAAATCCCGACCTACAGACCCAGATTGATTTGCCTTGGCAGCAGGAAACAGACATATATTTTTTTTTGGCCTAAGTAATACTATGGAAAACAGGAAATTTCCTTAGCTTTTGATCATAAACAAGCTTGTCCAAGTTTGGTACAAATCCATAAATCCAAAACTTAAGACAGAAATATATTTTTGAAATGGTGAAAACTTTGATTTTATTTATAAGAAGAAGATCTGTTTTTGACTGATTAATGGACTTAAGTTTTACAATCAACATTACACTTTTACATTGATAGCAGCAATTGCAGAAGATAAATACTAAAAAAGTTTGCTTCCTTCCCTCAAAGGGCACTTACATGTACATGTATGATTAATGAAAATTAGGAACAAATTTTCAGGTTGTAAGACAACATGTAGTGAAACCCCATTATTACATGAATTTGGAGAAATGAACACCTTTCAGATTGAATGATTTATTTAAATAACATATTCCTATTATGGATGTTGTATTTCTCTCAATCTCTGTATTGGAATTTAGAAATAGACTTTACATTTTGATAGAGAAATCATTGAGGACATCTGCCTATACTACACCTGCCCTGAAGTCCTAACATGCTATTGGTTACATCAGATTTAATATAAACCCTTTTATAATCATTACAAACAAGTTAAATAGTTCACCTTGTTGTCTTTATCTTTCTTACAATTAGGAATATTTTATATTTACCAAAGATTTATACAAAAAAATACATTTGATTAAATTTAGATCTATTGCACACTAAAGTATTCACAAGATTGACAATGATTGAATAGGTAAAAAGAATACATTTTGTAGGTATTCAAATAATGTTTTAAAAAAATCAAATGCAATTCAATGAGAAACAAAAACATCAAAAGGCATTTGATGGTTTAGCAGTATTGAATGACAATGTGGAAGTTAGTTTTGACCTTGACATGCAGTAAAATTAATGTTAATTTAATAATAATATCCTCCTGTTCTTGGTTCACTCCCACTGTGTGCACACCTTGTCAGTAGAACAGTTATATTGAAGTCATTACTATACATCTGCTCATTCCTATACACAAACTCACAGAGCCACATACTGTTGTACACCACACAGATATACATGAAAATCAGAAACAAACATTTAAAATGGTAAATATTTGTTATTTAAAATTTTCCCTCAGTTTAAATGCAAGATAACTGTTTTTATTACTTTTTATGTCAATCACAATGTTTAGTGAAGCGAAAATCCTTTATTGTCATTCGCGTCGGCGAATGACTATATAAAGATAGACAAGACTTTACTTTGAAAATATAATCTTTAAAACGTTTAAAGTGACGAATTTCTGTTTAGACGCTTGATTTTGTCTCCTGTCAGGGACATTGAAGTGTTGGTGATAAAAACAAAAATGTTAATATGCTGACAAATTGGCACAAGATAAGGAAGTGGAAACAAACTTTTGTATAAACAAGTATAATTGATAAATATAAATTATATTTTATGTGAAAAAGTATCTCATTAGTTACATTTTATTTCGAAGTTGCATGTGTTGACATTGATGTAAATATACACTTTATGTTGAGTTATGATCTATCAATAAAAGAAAAGACGGTGAAGTGTTGATGATAAAGAATACTTTATACAAAAACGGTAATATGATGACAATTTGGCATACGATATGGAAATGTAAAAAAACTTTTATATAAACAAGTTATAATTGATAAATATAAATTATATTTTATGTGAAATACTGAATCATTAGTTACGTTTTATTTCGAAGTAGCATGTGTTGCCAATGATGTAAATATACACTTTACGTTGTCTCATGACCTACTAATGAAAGAAAATATGGGTATTCTGTTTCTGAGCTTCTAAAAACAAATTTGTTTTAAAATGTAAAAAATGCGTTGAATTTACGACATATTTTTATGAATAAGAATCTTTTTATCTAATCAACCTGTTTTCGCTATGAAAAGATTGTTTTTTCCAAGATTGTTCTTTCACTTTCGTGCAATTTATTTTGATTTTGAGATGGTCCCTATAAAGCTTTAATCATACCTGGGGTTTACATTTGCACAATCACGGTTGTTTTCGCCTTTTAATATTGCATTGTGGGATCGCGCACAGCTATCAATTTACCTGTTTACCGACATTAGCGTTTTAAATCTAGTGGTGTCCTTGACATCAGGTTACATGTTAAACCAACTGAAACGTATCAGTACCTCCCAATTACAAGTGCACATCCTAAACATACTTTTAGAAGTATTATTACAGGTGAAACAATTCGTCACATAAGAAACAATAGCAACGAAACTGATCTCAACAAACATCTTCTGACTTTGGAGAATAAACTTATAGATAGAGGTTATGATAAGTTGGAAACGGCAAAAAACATTAAAGATGTGAAATACAAGATTAAACGATGCAGTACTCTGTCAGATAATTTTAGACAAAGGGAAATTCCACTTACACTAGTAACTAAATATAACCCTACAGTTATAAATCTTAACAGAGCTATTAAGAAGCATTGGCAAATTTTGCAAAGAGATGAATATTGTAAAACAATATTCAAACAGATGCCTATCATTGCGTATAAACGCAGTAAAAATTTAAAAGAGCACCTAGCAAAAACTAGACTTTTAAATAGGGAGACTTTTGAGAAGGGACCCTTGCTAAAATAAAACTTAGCTAAAAAATCCCGAAACATCGTTAATTAATTATATATATATTTCTAGTAAAAAAAAGGCAATTAGTCATTACGACTCTATAAAAACGGTGTCAAGTCTTGAGGTTTAAAAATGTATGTTGGTGATGGGAATCTTTGCATTTGTGGAAAGTTTACCCAAATGTTTGTTAATTTGATTTAAAGGTCATAGGTCAAGGTGATATGAAGGTATCAATGGTGTTTGACACACCATCTCAATTTAATACACCTACCAAATATGATAAGTCAATGTCAAAGGATAGATTTATACCCTGGACAAAGTTGTATGAGAAGAAGAAAAACTACTAAAACAGTATGACTCCCTTCATCTGAAGGGAAGACATTATAACAATGCAAAACATTGAGAAATGACAAAAAACAATAGAACAAAAATTACAAAACAATGCAATAACCATTGAAGGTCCAACATTTACTCTCAGAAAAACAAATATAACATTGGGTGGGCTGGAAGGGTAGACATGTGAAGATGACAACTTAAAAACTTTTTTAAAAAACATTTCTAAAACACATATTTTTAAAATAATTATCATTCGTTTATTCACAAAATGCCAATCGAATGACCTCAGCTTTTTTAAAAAGCTAATCTTGTTTACAAAGACTTGGACAAAGGATTAAGCAAGTAGCTATCTGATAACATTGACCTAATTATCGCTAATAAATATTGAGGTTTATAAAGAAATTGATTATACACCAATTACATAATGATTACCATAATGATTGTAATATAAGTTTGAATCATCTACATTTTTGTGGTTAATTGCATTGGGTTTAAAAAGACAATGCTTTTTATGCCTGTTTTTGTGTTAAACCTGTAGATATAGGTTCTACCACACCATGCACACAACTTTTTTTCCTTCGGGGAAAACACTGAATGGTTTGTACAATGTAGTGGCCTAGCCAGTTGTACAGAGTTGAGAAGATAATATATTATAACTATTATAGTTGTAAGCTAACTGACCCAGACACTCAGCTTATGTCAACTCTTATGGTCATTATAACATCATCTTAACCTACTGTACCATATTTAAACATACATAATGAGGGGGGTTTGATGTGTCAATTGTTGACTTTGACACAGATAAAGGTGAAGAATGAAGTGGACATATATTCAATGCAAATAGATTTGTTGACACCTAATTGAAGTCACTGGAAGTTAAAAGGAATATTATATAAAGAATTGTTATGCAATAACTATTAACTTTACAAGAAGTATGTGTTTGCTTCCCCCTACTATTGGAATTTCCTACAAATAAAAATTCATTTTTTCCAATTCACCACTCCTCCCTCACATATGCATTAAATGTTAAAACAATTATATTCAGTTTAAAGCTAAAGATAAGTGACATCCTGTTCATATGGTGTGTGGATAGGGAAATAATTATACAAGGATTAATCACTAAATGTTATATAACATCCAAAATCAGTGAGAACTCATCTTGTGTACATATGCTAGTGGACAGAAAACGTCTTAAATTTAAAGTGTGTATTTGGACCAAAAATGGTTATATTTGTCATGGAACAAAACTCAATTGTACAAGACTCGAAATGAAAAATCTAAACTGAAGGTTGCCCATGCAAAAAAATATAAATCAAAAAGCACATTTTCAGATCTGAAGTTGTATCAATATCTCCAATGTAGTGATCTGAAAGTGTACAAGCTTGTTTTAGATAGAAATTTGTAAAGAAAACAAATTTGCTTTTGACAAATACTTGTGTTTAGAAAAATACTGCATATTTTATTTCATAACTTATGATGTTAAAGATATATGAACAGATAGTTGTTTTATTTTTAGATTTGCAGTATCCTGAAAATTAAGAGAAAAATTCCACAAAACCAAAAAAAAAAGCTAGCAATAATAACCAGCAAATACTGGTCATTTGAAATTTTGGTAGAACATTATTATAAAAACCAGTCTCTACCCAATCAATCACTAGTTAAATGGACAGATTTAGTCACTGGAATGAAAATGATATTTGTTTAATGTCTTGCCTGCTGAAATGACAGTCAATATCAATTAATAGTCCAAGACAGCCCTGCATATCTTTTCTCTGTTTTAATCATAACCACCTATGTCTTTTCAGGTTGGTTTGTTGGATGCCAATGGGGACCTGACTGGTTTTAGAGATCAACATGCAAGACAGAATAGTGAGCTTATTTAGTAGTTTATAACTTTATATAATTTTCGAAAAAATAGACATGCAATAAAGATGATAAATGATAATTAACGTTAACGTTAGATTGAATAGATGTTAGGTTATACCGATAGGTCAATTATAGTTGTGTATAAAAACAATTGTAAGGTGTTTATGTCTGTTTGACAGCTTTTATCTGACCTGAGTTACTGTGATCAATGTTTTTGGTTGGACTAAGACTTTCAACTTAAATCAATGACAGTAAAGCAGGCGAAACATTTCAGTGTGTGCACTCTGACTCTCGTTACAGTAATAGCAATTAGAAGTACTGCTAAAAGTTTTTATGATTTATAAAGGTAGCATGAGTAGGTCTGACAAACCAATGGATTCTTCATAAAGAAATGTAATGGAGAAGAAAAATATGTCATATTTTATAAGATATTGTATTAAACAGGTTGCTTTATTAAATATTTATGTGGTTTAAATAAATATTTTTTTGTCAACTTGAAAGAATCTCAAATACTTTGCATGGATGCTTTTAAATTAGGATGAAATGCACCATGGTCTCATTTGAATTTTGAAAGTGAAAATTAATAATTATTGACTTGGAAGTGAAAGGGAAATTGATATATACATAAAAATATAAATAATACATGGTTTTAAAAATGAATGTGAAAAATCGTGTATGTACAAGCTGTCTAGTGTCTTGATAATTTGTTTCCTAAGGTATCACATTGAGCATGTTGAAAGGGAAATATAAAGCAAATAAAACAGGTGTCTTATTATTCTTCTGTAATAATAATCTGTTTTAATTATGTTCAACTGTGGAAATAATTCATAAAAACAGAGTTCAGTGACAGTTTACATGATATCAATTAATGTCTTAAAATCTGTTTTGTTCTGATCTCTGCTTTTGAATATAGTTTGTACCATATTCTCTATATTGCAAGACTTTAAATGCCAGCCTTAAATGATGTTGGGACATTAAGTTTTAACACATGTGTCTGTTCATGGATCAAAGATTTACTTGTTGGTGACCCTTCAGGACTCAAAATTTGTATTTTAAAGAGTCAGTTTGGTAAGGGCCATATTTAACAGATTTTGGCCCATAATAGTAAGGCCATTTTTAACCGGATTTTTGTGACAAAAATGTCGGTTATTGATTTGGGGATGTACGGCGGTCGGGCGGGCGGGAATCAAATGTTGTCCGTGCATTAACTCATGAACCGTTCAATCAAAGCTTTTAAAATTTTAATATGTTGTTACTGACAACTAAATGAAGGTCAAGTTCAATAATGGCGATTTTGACTTTTTTACCGTTCAGGAGTTGTGGTTCTTGAAAGATTGAAAAATGGAGTTTCCAGTCGTGTCCCTGCATTTACGCATGAACTGTTCTTCCTAAGCTTTCCAAATTTTAATATGTTGTTACTGATGACAAAATGGAGATCAAGTCCAATAATGGCGATTTTGACTTTTACCGTTCAGGAGTTATGGCAGTGTTCTAGGATTTTTTTGGCACCTTGACTTACCACGGGTAAGATCAATAAAAAAATTACTTACCCACATCTAAAAGTTAAATCCGCCAACCAATGCGGACGGCGCAAAGCATACCCCCTGGTCCTTTTTTCAACATCATACAGTTTGTCTCTCTGCTTTTTGTCAAGTTTGGGCTTTTTTGGTGGGGGTGATGCTTGATTTATATCGTTTAGCCTTTTTGAAGTAAATCCAAACTTTTTTTTTTTTTTTAATTTTCATTTTTTTATTGAAATCTGTACATTTGTTAGTAATGAAAACATCGAATACCGGTACCTTATCCCGGCCTCGTTAATGTTAGCAATAGATCATGTAAATATATACATGTATGTGTTAGTATTTGTTAGTTCATTTTACAAAAAAATATATCAGCTGTAGTTACAATATAATACAACATTTTTCATTTGCAATAAAAAATAACATAATAAAAGTTCAAAAATAAGGACCACAAATACATGAATTCATCATATTAGAATAATCATTTTAACAAACATACAGATATTCAAGATTTTTTTTCGTTTTTTTAAGAATGGAAAATTAGAGGTTAAATTAATCAATTTAAATTAATCAAAATTTAAAATAAAGAAAAAAAAAATAAAAAATTAATACAGAAAAAAAAAATAAAATAAAAATAAATATAATTTTCTGATGAATATTTGATGTAGCTTTTTTGATAGTTCAAAAATTAACATTCTATCATTTTTTTTCACATATGAATTATAATAGGACTTTAATTACAATTGAAACAAATGAGTAAATAGAATCCACAATTTATTAAAACTCTCAAGTTTATTGTTTCTTACTGCTATACACTTCTCTAGATTATATAGATCTTTTAGTACTTTCTTCACAGCATGAATTGATAAAACTTTCTGGAAATATCTTGTATTATAAATATATTGTTTAAGACACAGAAAAATCAGGTTTGAAATTTCACCCTTGTATACATGTGAGACATCACCAAACAAAAAATTCTTTTTGGTGAATGAAATACTTATACCATTAGATAAAAACCATATATCTATTTCTTCTAATAAATTCTGGACATTTTCACAATTCCATAGTACATGTTCTATAGTTTCTATTTCTTCCTTACAAAAATTACATAGCTGGCTATTTATGACATTAATTTTACACAAAAATTTGTTTGTAGCTAATATTCTATGATTTACTCTAAACTGTAACCATTGTAATTTTGTGTTATTAGTAACTGCAAAAGGAAGTTTGAAAATTTCTCTCCATTTCAATTCATTAAGTTCCAAAATTTGATTCCACTTTTTCTCCCCATTAGGAACCACTTTAGGTATTAACATCCAATATATATCTTTAGTTCCCTTTTTCCTTTTTAAAATGGTTTGAACAAAAGAGGGAATAAAAGGTTCTGTGAGCTTATTATCTCCCCTTGAATACAGCTTCTTTGTCTTATTTAATGCTGAAATGATACTATTATACATCATTATATTCCCAGAAATATCAAATTTGTCTTTTATTTCCCCATATGAGAGAAACTTTCCACTATTACTAATCACATCATTTACAAAAACAATACCTTTATTATACCAACTTCTATAAAATACATGTTTATTGTTGATATTTATATTCTTATTCATCCATAATGGACTAGCAAGAAAATATTCCCATGTAGAATTTATATCTTTATCTGCAAAATATTGCCATGCTTTAAATACATCAATCCAAAATTTATTTTTGACATTTGAAATAGTATTTGTTGTGTAACTATTTCCTAGTTTAAACAATTTTTCTTTATCCATATTTGTAAATAAAATAGTTGACCATTTACAGTTAGAACTAAACAATTTTCTTATCCATGTGCATTTTAAAGCTATCATAAATAGATGAATATTTATCATCTTTAAACCACCATTCTTATAATCCATGTGCAACACTTCTTTTTTAACTCTATGAACTGGTGAGTTCCATAAAAAATAATAAATAGCATCATTAATTTTCTTAATCATCTCAGCATTTGGGTTTGGTAATGTTAAAAAGAGATGATTAAGTATTGGAAGAATAAGAGTTTTAACCACAGATATTTTACCAATAACTGTTAAGTTTCTTTTAGACCATGTATTTATCAAATTTTTTATCTGATGATACCTATCAGTATAATTTAAGTTTAAAATTTTATCAAGATCAATATCAAAGTTTATCCCTAACAGCTTAAAAGAAGTTGACCCCCATGATAAATCTCTGTTCTGGCATAACATTTCTCTACTGTATTTTTTACTTCCTATCCATACTACTTGAGTTTTTGTAAAATTTATCCTTAGTCCAGAAAGTTTCGCATACCAATCTAGCTCTAATAAAGTAAATCCAAACTTATGCAAACTCATGATCTACAGATTCAGTTTGAATTTTCCGCCATAATAACTTTGAATATTGTAATTTACTGAACAAAGCTGGATTCGGATACGATTGAATTTTGTACAAAATTAAAAAAAAACGATTTCTTACTAAATTTGACAAATATGTTATAGTTATTACTATGTCATTTATTAAGAGCTATAATAAATGCAACTGTAAGTTTATTTTCCTCCGATGACAAGAAAAAAAATCGTTTATGTCCCGATTTAAGCACCAGTTATCAATCCGGATTTTCCGATTTTACCGACACCGTGACCGACTTTTAGAATGATAGGAGAAGAATGTGGTCTCTTTTGCGCTTGATTACACCTAGTAAACGAGTGCTTGAATAAAAGCGCTGATAGACATCGACAAAATCTTCGATCTTTTATCAAAGTTTTTTCTCGTGATTTAATAAAAATAAAAAGCAGATATGGGAAAATTGAAGAGGACCGGGAAATTTCAAGAGTTTTTCGGCTTCCCCGAACTTGAAAATTGACTTACCACCGGGTGACAAAGGCTAAAAAATGACTTACCCGTTGTCCTAATCCACTTACCCCGGGTAACGGGTAATGGGAATCCTAGAACACTGTATGGTTCTTGAAAGATTGAAAAATGGAGTTTCCAGTTGTGTCCGTGCATTTATGCATGAACTGTTCTACCTAAGCTTCCCAAATTTTAATATGTTGTTACTGATGACAAAATGGAGGTCAAGTTTTATAATGACTATTTTGACTTTTACCGTTCAGGAGTTATGGTTCTTGAAAGATTGAAAAATGGTGTTTCCAGTCGTGTTCGTGCATTTACGCATGAACTGTTTTACCAAAGCTTCCCAAATTTTAATATGTTGTTACTGATTACAAAATAGAGGTCAAGTTCAATAATGACGATTTTGACTTTTACCGTTCAGGAGTTATGGTTCTTGAAAGATTGAAAAATGGTGTTTCCAGTCGTGTCCGTGCATTTTCTCATGAACCATTCAACCAAAGCTTTTGAAATTTTTATATGTTGTTACTGATGGCAAATTAGAGGTCAAGTTCAATAATGACGATTTTGACTTTTACCGTTCAGGAGTTATGGTTCTTGAAAGATTGTGAAATGGCGTTTCCATTCACGTTGTTGCATTTACTCATGAACCATTCAATCTAAGCTTTTCAAATTTTAAGATGTTGATACTGATGACAAAATGGAGGTCAAATTTGATATTGACGATTTTCACTTTCACCATTCATCAGTAATGGTTCTTGTGATATTGCCAGGACACAAATAAATATTAATAAATCCGGTTTGCTGTCGTTGTGACAGCCTCTTGTTAAGAAGTATAAAATGTTCATATTGATTAAAAGGCACCTAAAGTGAATTGAACCATTTGAGTGGTGCTTTTTATGCCCCACCTAAGATAGCACTGGAGCATTATGTTTTCTAGTCTGTGGGTTCATTCTCATTCGTTTGTTCATCTGTCCCACTTCAGGTTAAAGTTTTTGATCAAGGTAGTTTTTGATGAAGTCCAATCAACTTGAAACTTAGTACTTTCCCTATGATATGATCTTTCTAATTTTAATGCCAAATTATAGTTTTGGTCCCAATTTCACGGTCCAAAGAACATAGAAAATGATAGTTTGAGTTATATGTCCATAGTAACATTCCTGTTTTAATGAGTGCCAATGAGACAAACTCTCCATTCAAGTCACAATTTGTAAAAAGTAATCCATTATAGGTCAAAGTACAGTCTACATCACAGAGCCTTGTCTCGCACCAAAAACAGCAAGCTGTAAATTAAAAGGGGCCAAAAAATGACTAGTGTAAAACCATTCAAACAGGGGGGGGGAAACCACCATCTATATAAAAAAACAAAACAAATGGATAGTTGAAGATTATATATATATTTATGTGATATTGGTAAATTATTTTAAAAATATTTACTGTTTATTTTCCAGCTGTCCAGTTGATAGCTATACCTGTTAGTAGTTCACCAGCAAAGATGTCACCCTACAAGGTAAAGAAGTTCCTTTTCAAGAAATCAAAAGAGACACTGAAAATTATTACTACAAAATTACATTCTTCTGATTTATGGATTATTATTAGTTGCTTTACATCTAAAGACAAATATTCATCACAAATACAAGTCAATACTAAATCTAATAGAAAGTAGCAAGAACGCTTAAAATCTTGATTATAACTGTTTCTGTAAAAAGGATATGTTGGATAAGACTTTTAGAGAGCATATAACTCTTAGTTTTTGCCATAAACATTTTCATATGGTCAGGGGTAACTTTATTTAAAACAACTGTCCAACCTTAGATGTAACAAAACATAAATTCATATGTTACTTATGAATTGAGCTTATATGGCAGTTAACATAAAAGTTTAAAGACATAGACGGTAAATGCAAGTAAAAGTTTTGTAAGAACAAGGACAGAAAACATGTTTATTGTTTCTTTTGGAGTATAGAAATATGATAAAACATCCTTTAAAAAGTCATGCACAAATATAACAAAAAGTTGTGTCTAAACCAATGTATAAAGATCTAAAAAAAAATTTATTATTATATGTAATTCAAATTATTATTTTTTTAACCTTTTGTAATTTCAAAGGTTAGTGTGTATGAATGCAAGTTGTATGGAGGTACATTAATTAAACAGCAACTCTACAACAAAATGACATCAATTTTTCATGAACATTTTTAATCATTACATTTATTTTCTGTTTTACATAGATAATTCAACAACAGCGACCCCTGATGAGTTCCCCACAGATAATAGCAGCTAGTCCTCACACTCCAGGACATATTGGAGAAGCTGCATGGATAAACAGAAAAAGGGCTGCTGAAATCACAATAGAACCAGACTTCTCTGATGGGTTTGTATAATTATTAGAAAAATCAGCACTATTAATATCAGTAGAATACCTTTGTAAGTGATTATCTTTTACAGACTAGCACTTCTCCAGAATCCAGGTAAAATGACTTCTCTTTCTTAAACTTAAAATGGAGAAGAGACTTTTGTGCGAATTGCTTGCTAGTCACATCACATCACTTCAATGATTTTGCTTTTGCATCCTACAATACTTTTTTATCTTAATTATTCCCAATGTTTAAAGGGAGTTATTCTCATCATTTGGACTTCAGGCAAAATAGCTATGATTACTTGATATTACAGAAGTTAACATTGAGTTCCCTTGTCCGTCTCCAAAAGTGGCTTCCTTTCTCTAATTAGATGCTGCCTCAACCTTTGTCACAATACTCAATGCATATTACCACATAACACAGCTTTAGTTAGATTCTCTAGTTACCATTCTCTAGTTTAATATGACATCAGATGATCAACAATGTTTCACACCTGTTCTTTGATTTGCTCATTCAGGAAAAGAGGGAAGAAGGGAGAAAAAGGTGGCAAAGGATTAAGACATTTTTCTATGAAAGTTTGTGAAAAAGTCCAAAGAAAGGGTGTAACTACATACAATGAAGTGGCTGATGAACTTGTGGCAGAATTTAGTGATCCTAGAAATCTAACATCACCCTCTGATCAGGTAAAACTTTTAACTATACAGTTTAATGTCAAGATTTTGTGTAACATTGAACATGTTGAAAACATTAGAATTGAAAAACTTTTGGAACGGATTCTCTATTGATCCAAATAAATCCTTTTTTGTTTGAAAATCAGAAAATATCAGTAGGATGGTACAAGATCTGCAAATAAGTCATCATGACCTAACTGGCAAAAAGGATCTGCAAAATAAGATTGCAAATTGGTCACCAAGTCAATTTTGATTTTTTTTTGGCAGAAACTACACAAGATGAAGAGATACTGTTCATAGCAAAAAATTGTTTGGCAAATAAGTATGACTGGATTCTTCCGTCTACTCATCATAAGAGTAATTGCCCTTAAGTGATAATTTGTTATAACATTAAATATGAACACAATAGTGGATTTCATAGGACTGAAATTTTAACAACAAAAGATCAACACAAAATCTAGAAAAAAGTTAATATGAATGAAATCTTTAATTGTCTCTTCTTTTACAGGCGTATGATCAGAAGAATATTCGGCGTAGAGTTTACGATGCATTAAATGTGTTAATGGCAATGAATATAATATCCAAAGAGAAAAAAGAAATACGATGGATAGGATTACCTACAAATTCTGCCCAAGAGTGCCAAAATTTAGAGGTAAAATATTAATTTTATTTGTTAAATCAGTGGTTTGATTGTAGCATTCAATTTACAAAAAGGCGTTCATTATCACTGGACTAGTATATATTTGTTTAGGGGCTAGCTGAAGGACGCCTCCGGGTGCGGGAATTTCTCGCTACATTGAAGGCCTGTTGGTGACCTTCTGCTGTTGTTTTTTATTGGTCGGGTTGTTGTCTCTTTGACACATTCCCCATTTCCATTCTCAATTTTATAATTTACAGTATAGTTTATTTTTATAGAAATTTGATTGAATATTAAAATATTAATCTTCTATGAATGAAATTGAGATAAATTATAAAATTAAATGGTTGAAGAAGAATAGTCCCAAAATTGGTTTCTGTTCTTTAACTTTAGAGCTAAACAAAAATGTTCAGAAACTTATATACAATGCTTATTAGCACAAAACAAATATCTAGTTTGAATTTTGATGGGGATTACTGTTCTGGAGTTGTGCCCTTTTACAAAAGGAAAAATTGCAGAATTTTTCAATTTTATTCCCACTTCAGTTTGACTCAACCAAAAGTAATGAAACTTGTACACTATGCTCATTACAATAAAACTCAGATCAAGTTGGAATTTGGCTGACATTACGTTTAAAGGTCTTGAAAAATAACCTTTTATAAAGTTATATGCAAGTGAGTGCATCATATCTGTGTCCCATGGACTCATTTTCCATTTATTTACCTGATATATTTAACAGTTTGATAAATTTTGATATTTATTTACAGTCAGAAAAACAAAAGAAAATAGAACGAATCAAACATAAAACTCAGCAATTACAAGAACTTATACTACAGGTAAGATAAAACTCAGCAATTACAAGAACTTATACTACAGGTAAGGTGTTTCCTCTACATAAAACTCAGCAATTACAAGAACTTATACTACAGGTAAGGGGTTTCCTCTACATAAAACTCAGCAATTACAAGAACTTATACTACAGGTAAGGTGTTTCCTCTACATAAAACTCAGCAATTACAAGAACTTATACTACAGGTAAGGTGTTTCCTCTACATAAAACTCAGCAATTACAAGAACTTATACTACAGGTAAGGTGTTTCCTCTACATAAAACTCAGCAATTACAAGAACTTATACTACAGGTAAGGTGTTTCCTCTACATAAAACTCAGCAATTACAAGAACTTATACTACAGGTAAGGTGTTTCCTCTACATAAAACTCAGCAATTACAAGAACTTATACTACAGGTAAGGTGTTTCCTCTACATAAAACTCAGCAATTACAAGAACTTATACTACAGGTAAGGTGTTTCCTCTACATAAAACTCAGCAATTACAAGAACTTATACTACAGGTAAGGTGTTTCCTCTACATAAAACTCAGCAATTACAAGAACTTATACTACAGGTAAGGTGTTTCCTCTACATAAAACTCAGCAATTACAAGAACTTATACTACAGGTAAGGTGTTTCCTCTACATAAAACTCAGCAATTACAAGAACTTATACTACAGGTAAGGTGTTTCCTCTACATAAAACTCAGCAATTACAAGAACTTATACTACAGGTAAGGTGTTTCCTCTACATAAAACTCAGCAATTACAAGAACTTATACTACAGGTAAGGTGTTTCCTCTTAAAACTATAGAGACATTGAATATAAACATAAAACTCAGCAATTACAAGAACTTATACTACAGGTAAGGTGTTTCCTCTTAAAACTATAGAGACATTGAATATAAACATAAAACTCAGCAATTACAAGAACTTATACTACAGGTAAGGTGTTTCCTCTACATAAAACTCAGCAATTACAAGAACTTATACTACAGGTAAGGTGTTTCCTCTTAAAACTATAGAGACATTGAATATAAACATAAAACTCAGCAATTACAAGAACTTATACTACAGGTAAGGTTTTTCCTCTTAAAACTATAGAGACATTGAATATAAACATAAAACTCAGCAATTACAAGAACTTATACTACAGGTAAGGTGTTTCCTCTACATAAAACTCAGCAATTACAAGAACTTATACTACAGGTAAGGTGTTTCCTCTACATAAAACTCAGCAATTACAAGAACTTATACTACAGGTAAGGTGTTTCCTCTACATAAAACTCAGCAATTACAAGAACTTATACTACAGGTAAGGTGTTTCCTCTTAAAACTATAGAGACATTGAATATAAACATAAAACTCAGCAATTACAAGAACTTATACTACAGGTAAGGTGTTTCCTCTTAAAACTATAGAGACATTGAATATAAACATAAAACTCAGCAATTACAAGAACTTATACTACAGGTAAGGTGTTTCCTCTACATAAAACTCAGCAATTACAAGAACTTATACTACAGGTAAGGTGTTTCCTCTTAAAACTATAGAGACATTGAATATAAACATAAAACTCAGCAATTACAAGAACTTATACTACAGGTAAGGTTTTTCCTCTTAAAACTATAGAGACATTGAATATAAACATAAAACTCAGCAATTACAAGAACTTATACTACAGGTAAGGTGTTTCCTCTACATAAAACTCAGCAATTACAAGAACTTATACTACAGGTAAGGTGTTTCCTCTACATAAAACTCAGCAATTACAAGAACTTATACTACAGGTAAGGTGTTTCCTCTACATAAAACTCAGCAATTACAAGAACTTATACTACAGGTAAGGTGTTTCCTCTTAAAATTATAGAAATCTTATTGAAGGTATCAATTCTATTAGTTTTTGTTTTTATATAACAAGAAAATATTCAAGTTGATATTTTCATTTTAAAGTTGTGGAAACGTTTTTAAAGGGTATTGTATAACTCTATGATGATCATTAATATCACTTTAGAAAATTGCAACAAAATAATCTTGGATTCGTACCTCAATGTTAAAAAAAATGTAAAGATGTGATTGCATTTATTTGCTATTGATGTTTTGACATTATTTTAGCAAATAGCTTTTAAGAATTTGGTGCAGAGGAACAGAGAGATGGAACAAAGTCAGGGACCTCCAGCAGCAAACTCAGCTATACAACTGCCTTTTATTATTGTTAATACCAGCAAGAAAACTGTTATTGATTGTTCTATATCTAATGACAAGTAAGTCAGATCATTTACTCATAAATAAAGGTTCTTCATTGTTGTTGTAAATTAAGGATGTACTTAGGTGAGGATTTGAAATTTGTGTCATATGTTCGGACTCCTTTGTGTTTTTCCATACAATACAATGTAAAATATTTTGCCCCATAACACCCATTTATTTTTTCATATAAGACTAAATAGCTCATGAAAGGCCTTTTACCAAAATTTTAGAAGATTCTTAATTTTCTTTCTTTTGTTTTGAGACCTAATAATACCAATGCAAATATAAGGTAAAAATCCGAGTCAGCCTTTTCCCGCCATATTTTAAATCTCAAATATCTCGAAAAGGAGGTCCATGACCTATCAATATTTTTAGCTTATTTTTATCCTTAATTGATGCTCTACCAGCTTATAGTATCAATTTTAACTTCTTAATTTATTAATTTTCACCTAACCTCACCTAAGTACATCCTTAATTGTATTGCATATACCAGTATCATAATTTATATAGCTTAAGTATTTGATGTCCATGTAAGTTTTACAACCTCAGTAATTAACTTGCTATTTAGCATGTCTTCACACATTGAATGTTCCTATAAGTTCACCTATATCATTTTACTCCTGTTTCACAGCTATAAGACGAGAGCAGAACTTATATCAATATGACAATGTGTGAGAAGTTATCAAGATTGCTTGCAACCAGTGCAAAGTAGTTTGTTTTTAGCTCACCTGGCCCGAAGGGCCAAGTGAGCTTTTCTCATCACTTGGCGTCCGGGGTCGTCCGTCGTCGTTAACTTTTACAAAAATCTTCTCCTCTGAAACTACTAAGCCAAATTAAACTAAAATTGGCCACAATCATCATTGGGGTATCTAGTTTAAAAAATGTGTGGCCTGACCCGGCCAACCAATCAAGATGGCCGCCATGGCTAAAAATAGAACATAGGGGTAAAATGCAGTTTTTGGCTTATAACTCAAAAACCAAAGCATTTAGAGCAAACCTGACATGGGGTAAAATTGTTTATCAGGTCAAGATCTATCTGCCATGAAATTTTCAGATGAATCGAACAACCCGTTGTTGGGTTGCTGCCCCTGAATTGGTAATTTTAAGGAAATTTTGCTGTGTTTGGTTATTATCTTGAATATTATTATAGATAGAGATAAACTGTAAACAGCAATAATGTTCAGCAAAGTAAGATCTACAAATAAGTCAACATGACCGAAATGGTCAGTTGACCCCTTTAGGAGTTATTGCCCTTAAAGGTCAATTTTTAACCATTTTTCGTAAATCTTAGTAATCTTTTACAAAAATCTTCTCCTCTGAAACTACTGGGCCAAATTAAACCAAACTTGGCCACAATCATCATTGGGGTATTTAGTTTAAAAAATGTGTGGCGTGACCCGGCCAACCAACCAAGATGGCCGCCACAGCTAAAAATAGAACATAGGGGTAGAATTCAGTTTTTGGCTTATAACTCAAAAACCAAAGCATTTAGAGCAAATCTGACATATGTAAAATTGATTATCAGGTCAAGATCTATCTGCCCTGAAATTTTCAGATGAATTGGACAACCTGTTGTTGGGTTGCTGCCCCTGAATTGGTAATTTTAAGGAAATTTTGCTGTTTTTGGTTATTATCTTGAATATTATTATAGATAGAGATAAACTGTAAAAAGCAATAAATGTCGGCAAAGTAAGATCTACAAATAAGTCAACATGACTGAAATGGTCAGTTGACCCCTTTAGGAGTTATTGCCCTTTATAGTCAATTTTTAACCATTTTTCGTAAATCTTAGTTATCTTTTACAAAAATCTCCTCTGAAACTAGTACTGGGCCAAGTTCATTATAGATAGAGATAATTGTAAGCAGCAAGAATGTTCAGTAAAGTAAGATGTACAAACACATCACCATCACCAAAACATAATTTTGTCATGAATCCATCTGCGTCCTAAAGTTTAATATTCACATAGACCAAGGTGAGCGACACAGGCTCTTTAGAGCCTCTAGTTATGTGAAAAATTACTAGAAATAGCATAATAAACATACCGGTATATAGATATGTGGTATGAGTGCCAATGAGACAACTCTCCATCAAAGTTACAATTTGTGATGTCAAAAGAAGCAAAGTAAGTGTAAAATAAATGAACTATTTATTCATGACTGTAAGCCGGCTATAAAGATATTTTGTTTTTGATGGACAGACCAACACTTTTCATATTATATATATATCTGTTTAGCCAGCAAGTCTGTTCCTCAGTAAGCACCAATAAATGTGTTTATATTTCTCCAGTTATATCTTGTTATAGAGATGATAGATACTACATTTCACGATTAGAAAGATGAATATTTACCTGTGTAAAAAAAATTGATATAAAGTTTTATTCCATTTTCTTTTCAGATATGAATATTTATTTAATTTTGACAATACTTTTGAGATACATGATGACATAGAAGTTTTAAAAAGAATGGGTATGGCTTTAGGATTAGAGAAAGGCCAGTGTTCACAGCAAGATTTAACTAAAGCTATCAAAATGATTCCAAAGTCCTTATCACCATATGTGTTAGGTAAGTCTGGTGCTGGATAGATGTCAAATCTGAATTCACCATCATTGTTCAATAAATTGTGATTGTATAAAAAAAGATGTGGTATGATTGCCAAGGATGCAACTCTTCACAAGAGACCAAATGACACAGAAAAATATATAGATTCAGTCCCTTCCAAGTCCTTTTCCGATTTGGTATCTAAAAGGAGAATATAGACCCAAAAGTTGGAAGAGCTATATAAGAATAATAAAAAAAAAATGTTTACTCAGCAATCAGCATGTCATCAAGGTTAACTTTGCCTTAGATAGCTTCTATAAAAATTACACAAATTTATAAACTGAAAATTCGTAAAATGGACGTCCATTAGCAGTGATAGCAGGATAATGAATCAGAATCGCACAATACTGCTTATAGTTCAGATTGAATGTTGTCTATTCAGATAATTGGCCTATAAAGTTAGGAAAGTTCAACTTGTTTAAAATCTAAAAGAAGCCAAAAATACCTGCCAAAGCCATCCAAGATTAACTTTGAATTAGATAGTGGAACCTTAACCTATTTTCAAGTGTAGCTTTACACTTGGTGTTAAAAAAAAAGAACCAAAACATACAACATTGTGATAACTAACTCTCAGAAAATGGCATTTACAAATAACAATATTTTCCTGTTAAGTATTTCTGTATGATTTGCAAGCACTTTGCTTTCATTCTTAATTCAAAGACTACCATGCAGCCAGAAATTATGAATAGACATTGGGAAATGATGAATGCAACAGTAATCAGTGAAACAATTTCTTTCAAAGACATATAAGTTGCTGTATATAAAACCTTAAAAATTAAACATGCTCCAACTCCTAATGACAGGCTCAGTATTGCCTGGAATCTAGATTATATATTTTTAATTTCCGATGGAAGGAATTTCTGTGATATTCTTCACTTTGCAGTGCTGATGTTTTACTGATAAATATGACATAAACCTGATTTTTAGCTCACCTGGCCCGAAGGGCCAAGTGAGCTTTTCTCATCACTTGGCGTCCGGCGTCCGTCGTCCGTCGTCCGTCGTCCGTCGTCCGTCGTCGTCGTCGTCGTTAACTTTTACAAAAATCTTCTCCTCTGAAACTACTGGGCCAAATCAAACCAAACTTGGCCACAATCATCATTGGGGTATCTAGTTTAAAAAATGTGTGGCGTGACCCGGTCAACCAACCAAGATGGCCGCCACGGCTAAAAATAGAACATAGGGGTAAAATGCAGTTTTTGGCTTATAACTCAAAAACCAAAGCATTTAGAGCAAATCTGACATGGGGTAAAAATGTTTATCAGGTCAAGATCTATCTGCCCTGAAATTTTCAGATGAATCGGTCAATCGGTTGTTGGGTTGCTGCCCCTGAATTGGTAATTTTGAGGAAATTTTGCTGTTTTTGGTTATTATCTTGAATATTATTATAGATAGAGATAAACTGTAAACAGCAATAATGTTCAGCAAAGTAAGATCTACAAATAAGTCAACATGACCAAAATGGTCAGTTGACCCCTTTAGGAGTTATTGCCCTTTATAGTCAATTTTTAACCATTTTTCGTAAATTAAAGTTATCTTTTACAAAAATCTTCTCCTCTGAAACTACTGGGCCAAATTAATTCAAACTTGGCCACAATCATCTTTGGGGTATCTAGTTTAAAAAATGTGTGGCGTGACCTGGTCAACCAACCAAGATGGCCGCCACCGCTAAAAATAGAACATAGGGGTAAAATGCAGTTTTTGGCTTATAACTCAAAAACCAAAGCATTTTGAGGAAATCTGACATGGGATAAAAATGTTTATCAGGTCAAGATCTATCTTCCCTGAAATTTTCAGATGAATCGGTCAATGGGTTGTTGGGTTGCTGCCCCTGAATTGGTAATTTTGAGGAAATTTTGCTGTTTTTGGTTATTATCTTGAATATTATTATAGATAGAGATAAACTGTAAACAGCAATAATGTTCAGCAAAGTAAGATCTACAAATAAGTCAACATGACCAAAATGGTCAGTTGACCCGTTTAGGAGTTATTGCCCTTTATAGTCAATTTTTAACCATTTTTCGTAAATTAAAGTAATCTTTTACAAAAAGCTTCTCCTCTGAAACTACTGGGCCAAATTAATTCAAACTTGGCCACAATCATCTTTGGGGTCTCTTGTTTAAAAAATGTGTGGCGTGACCTGGTCAACCAACCAAGATGGCCGCCACCGCTAAAAATAGAACATAGGGGTAAAATGCAGTTTTTGGCTTATAACTCAAAAATCAAAGCATTTTGAGGAAATCTGACATGGGGATATAAATGTTTATCAGGTCAAGATCTATCTGCCCTGAAATTTTCAGATGAATCGGTCAATCGGTTGTTGGGTTGCTGCCCCTGAATTGGTAATTTTGAGGAAATTTTGCTGTTTTTTGTTATTATCTTGAATATTATTATAGATAGAGATAAATTGTAAACAGCAATAATGTTCAGCAAAGTAAGATCTACAAATAAGTCAACATGACCAAAATGGTCAGTTGACCCCTTTAGGAGTTATTGCCCTTTATAGTCAATTTTTAACCATTTTTCATAAATCTAAGTAATCTTTTACAAAATCTCCACTGAAACAACTAGGCCACAATCATCTTTGGGGTATCTAGTTTGAAAAATGTGTCCGATGACCTGGCCATTCAACCAAGATGGCCGCCACGGCTAAAAATAGAACATAGGGGTAAAATGCAGTTTCTGGCTTATAACTATGAAACCAAAGCATCTAGAGCAAATCTGACAAGAAGTTAAATTGTTAATCAAGTCAATATCTATCTGCCCTGAATTTTTCAGATGAATTGGACAACTGGTTGTTGGGTTGCTGCCCTCCAATTGGTAATTTTTAAAGAAATTTTGCTGTTTTTGGTTATCTTGAATACTATTATAGATAGCGATAAACTGTAAACAGCAATAATGTTCAGCAAAGTAAGATCTACAAATAAGTCAACATGACCTAAATGGTCAATTGACCCCTTAAGGAGTTATTGCCCTTTATAGTCAATTTTTATCAATTTTCATTAATTTGGTAAATTTATGTAAATTTTTACCAAATATAGTTCTCTGTTACTAATGGGCAAAGTTCATTATAGATATAATTGTAAGAAGCAAAATCATTCAGTAAAGTAAGAACTTCAAACACATCACAATCACCAAAATACAATTTTGTCATGAATCCATTTGTGTCCTTTGTTTAATATGCACATAGACCAAGGTGAGCGACACAGGCTCTTTAGAGCCTCTAGTTTCTATATGCTAGATGATAACTATGATTAAATTCATTTTTACAGATTTAGCCAATAGTGGAATGGCCAATGCAGGTCAGAGTGGCATTCGACCAATGTCTACTGGAATGTCACCGGTACCACAAAGTTCTAGGTAATTGTTATTAGAATAGTGTATTACAGTGGAGGTAGTGGGTTTTATCTTTGGCTGGGTAAAACCAAAGACTAAATTGATATTTTTAGGTTTCCAAATAAGCAGACAGTATTTAAGAGTAAGAGTGAAGACCGATCAGCTCAGTTCAAGTGTCTGAGAATGTAACTAGTCCTGCAAACTCTTACTTGTGAACTAGCACTATAAGATCCAACTCTGGTATAAAGTAGGGTTCATATTTGTGTCAAATGTTAACACATTCTCGTCATGATAAGCATGCAATAGTTCACTGGATGTGAAATACCACTCTTGACATTACCATCATCACAATAACTAATGCAGAGTGGGATAATGCAATCATCAAAAGGCTCAAATACCCACAGAAGAGCTTCCCACTTTATAACACTGTAAAAAAATTAGTTGCTTCTTTTCAATCATCTTCTAAACATGTAGAGAGAGAAACTATTAAAAATAAAATTTACAAAGTGGTGAAATTATCTTTGCATACAAAATTAAATTTGTTGAAAACAAGAATATTTTTTTATGTTATTTCAAGATTGAACAATAGGTTATAGAAATTTTGAATAAAGCATTAACTTTCATTTAGATCAAAACCAGTTGCTTTAACTCATCATAGTACAGACACATCTGACATGGAAGTGGCAATGGCATGTCAAGGGATATCACAAGATTCTTCCAGTCTAGGATCTCATGTTCCATCGAGAGCAGCAACAGAAACCCCATCAGAATTCTCAGAAGAGGAGGAAGATGATGACAGATCCAGTCCACTAGACATGAGCTAAAGCTAGACTAGTTCTCACTTGATTCAGGGATACAGATAGGACTGTTTAGTCAAATGTGATTGTCAGGCCCAAATTGTTGTTATGATCTGATTATGTAATGATTTTTAACAGTATTGGTCACATGTGAACTGTCACAAGTTAAATTTTTACTTTTTTTGTTATGGTCCAATAAGAAGAAGGAAGATGGCAATTTTCAAATTTGTTTTTGACAACAATGTTCTTGAAAGGAAAACATAAGTTTATCATTGATGAAAGAAATCCTTTATATAAGATTGTGACTAGTTAAATGGTGTATTGTTGTGGAATTTTTCAAAAGGTATAATATTTTGTTCATTACGCAATTAAGTTAAAATTGTGAAAGTATGCAGACAAATTTGATTTTTACTGAAAATCATAAATTGGGGCAAGAACAAATCATCAGAATCGGGTTTGGCCCTGAAAATAGTGATATTTAAACTTGTTGAAATACCTCACCTTACAGTACTAGCTAGCACTTGTAAAGGATAACTGGTTTATATGGAGATCAGTATGATTGTGTGTTCTATATCAGAGAAAGTGTTGTATCACCATAGGTTTACTGGGTTTATTTACCATGACCAGTAAGTACAGTATCAGGTCAGATTGACAAGTTTTATTATGGTTTTACAGAGTAACCGTAGCGTATCGAGTGTGGTATAATCCATAGGATGAAGGCATACTTTATTGGATCATGTGTTTTATATGAGCAGTCAGTTGGATATAGTTGTCAATGTTTTTGTATTTATTTCCACAACAACCAGCTTCAGCAATAAATTAGATACATGAAACTTTCGACCTATGTATAAAGATAAATTACTCTGATATTTCTCCATCGTTGATGGTTGTGCCCATGTTTCACATGTTGGCAAACTGACATCTTTGTGGTTTCATGATACATTATTGTTTTTGGTTGAGGCTTAAATTAAAATATTGTTTGTTTGCCCTTTACCGACCGACCCTATCAATTCGTTCCGCCTGAAAATCTTTTATTTGTATTTACCAGCAAGATTTTATTTTATTTTATTTTTTCGTTCCTACCAAAAATCTTATATTTGTATTTCCTGCTCAAAACTTTTTTACCGGAATCCTCGGGTTTTATCTTTATGTATAAGGTCCAGTCCGTTTGGTATCACCTGAGCGTTTGACATGAACACTTGCATTTGAAGTTTCAAAGCATTTGTTTGAAATCGATGTTGAACGCTTTCTGAAATCATGATATGAAGTACGTTACTCTGTACCTTTAAACTTAAAGAGCAGGGTTCATTTACAAAAAAGTTCGTTTGATACAAAAGTATTAACGTGTGTACAAACTAATTTGTAAACGGACGTTGTATTCTATGTAGGGATGGCCTTTTGTGATCCGCATATCAGAATGATTATGTTAACGATGCCGCTAAATTATTAATATCTGACATGAACCAAAAGTGACAAAACCCTGTAAAGTGGAGAATATCTGGCAGTAAAATCGCCAAGTTTTCCATACAGATCATTTATAAATGTGATGCAAAATACATGACAATTGAGTTTTAAGTCTTATAGCATTTTTATTGGGAAAAAAGGCACACACGAAATTTGTAACACTCTAGGGACTTTTTCTACTAGTAATATATGTCTGCCCGGACATTATCTTACTAGTACAAAGTTATCTCTTATATATATTTTTTTCAAAACTAATAGTCCCAGCGGAAAACTTATTTGCAAAAACAAAACGGACAAAAAAATGACATTATGCAGATTTTGTATCTATAAAATAAAATATTTTACCTATACCTGCCTACCCATGACAAATAATATACCGAGCCAAGTTATTTTTTTGAGGAAAAAAATAAAATATTTTACCTACCTACCTACCCTGTTTCAAAACATAGGGTCGGAAAAGGGCAAACAAACAATATTTTAATTTAGGCCTGATAGACATGTCTTTTCTCTAAATTTTAAAATACGAAAGTTGGTTAGAATAGATGAAAAGAATTAATATTCTTAGATTTATAAACTGAACATTTTGAAGGAAATGCACACCTGACAACTCTATTGAAATGATTGCTGGGTGAACTATTATTGTGTGGTGTATTATGTGAACACATTGTGATAATTTTATGTTATTTATGCAGAATGCACTATGTCCAATAACTCAGGACACATGAAGAAAATATGTTCACAGTATAGAAATATTTGTTATTTCTAGTGATTTGTTACATTTTAGTAATAGTTGACGGAAAATGAGAAAGCTACATGTACAGTTGAATTTCTGTTATTTTTGTATCAAAAATGTGTATGATCATGCTAGAAAGTTTGGCAGAGAAACAATGTGAACAACAAAACTAGTAAACCAGATCAAATCAGCAATAAGCATTTAAGTTGTTTTTCAGTACATTATTTATTTTCATTATTAGTTTGAAATTCATGATGTTGAAAAGGCAATTATTAGTATTATTTGGCATGTTTTAGCAAATACGTTAGTAACCATGGTTCACCAACAAGTCTATGATCCTGTAGTTCTGCATCATAACTATTTTTCTGACCTGTAAAATTGTTATAAAATTTAGAAATGATTACAAAACCTTATTGTATTGACCATAGATTCTTTTTTCAAGTGAACTTGTTTATACATAATCAGACAGAGATTTTTAGATCACATCCTCTTTATTTCATTCCACAATTTAGATCTTTTATATTAAAAACTAAACTAATAGATGGTGAACATGTTTAAATCATAGGGTTGCTAATTGTTGTTAACCAATTGTGTTCCAAGGTGTAATGTGTCTTTTCTGCTGAATGATAATAGAGCCATTATTTTTTAGTATTGTTGATAGAAAATATTGTCTCAAATTGATACTGTTATATATCGTATATTTTCATTATTGAAATATCCATACTTTGTTGTCATATCTTTACAAAGAAGTAAAAATTTCATATTTTTTTATTTATGATAATTATTTATAGTTGATTGAGTTTGGTTTATGAGGATAATGTATAAAGCTTTATTATAACATATTTCATCCATGATAATTGTTGTAAGAAATTCCATAATGTATTAGGACCAAATTTGAATGATTGTATATGTATTATAGCAATTAAAAATCTTATTATAATAATGTTTGAATTGAATTACTTAACTATGTAAAAATATTTGTTATGGAAATATTTCTTGGTAAAGTTCATATAAAGGTCAGTCTTGAACAGCAACTTTTAATATGATGAGGCATAAATAATAATAAAACCTGTAACATGTCTCATAATGTAAACAACAATAAACCAAACAAGAATTTAATTTCGTGAATAGGTACACTTTATTTTGAGTAAAAAGCTGTTTGTACTTGTAGTAATCTTCCTTGGATAATAGGCAATAGTATTAAATAAAGAGGTAAAACTTCAAAAATAATTACAACACATGCTATCTATTGTCAAAACATTTTATGCTTGCAATTTTTGGCCTATTAATAATTATATTTTGTTTAAGGGATATGATTAAAGTGAAATGATAAGATATTAATTTTTTTTTTAAATCCTTACAAAAATCGTGTAATATGAAAATTCATTTATATATCTGACTGGTTTCTTATTTACTGTCACTTGAATAAAAAGGGGAAACGATGAAGCTCTGATGCGTGAAATATTATGAATCTTATAAACAAATAAAAACTGTAGTTTTTCTGCACCCATGTAAAAAGACTTTACAAAGTTGTCATATCAGCAATTCATGAAATCATTTTCAAACATGGAACAACAGTTTACTTTTAATCAAGTCTGTTTTAAATGAATGATTTGAAATCTACAATTAAAAAAAGCACCATTTTAGAATACTTAAGATGCCTCTTTTGTGCAAACTAAAATTTCAGAAAGTAATCCTTTATTAGTCAGTTTAAAAAATTTCACCAAATATTCAATAATAGATAAATTACTGTACTTTAATTTAAGTGATTCAACACATTTTTTTATATCTTCAATATTAATAGTATGATAATGTTGGACCTTATAACTGATACATTCAAACAGGATGACCCATCATTGTTTATTTATAAGTTCTCCTCAGGTGAGATGTAGAATGATTGTGTTCAGTATGATGTGACATTACTTTGTACATTATTGTACAGTTTTATCATGGCGATATATCCATAAAGATGTTGTTTTAGTTTAGTTATTATGTAACCATTTTGTGATAAATTTTTGGTATTTAGACATTCTTGATCTACTCCCTATTTATATGCAATGCCATTTGTAGTGTTGGTAACAAGCTGTTCATTTCTAACTTTAATGATTTCTACTGTTGGAAATGCTGTGTTTGTTAA
Source organism: Mytilus edulis (assembly GCF_963676685.1). NCBI lineage: Eukaryota > Metazoa > Mollusca > Bivalvia > Mytilida > Mytilidae > Mytilus > Mytilus edulis. The sequence goes on from NC_092346.1 coordinate 93,266,814, forward strand.
TACAGTCGTTATCTGAAAATTTCAACTTACTAAATACCCTAAAATTTTAGTAGTGAAAAATTGTTGGAAAGGAACACATCAGCAAAGTATTCATTCATTTCATTTACGATTTCATAAATTTGTACAGTTTTCATCATAGAATATACATGTATAATTCAATATGAATATATGCAGTTGTGAACAGAAAAAAAAGACTAAATAGGTTAACACTTAGATGACAAGTGTTTATTTTCCAATTTTAGTATGGGAATATTTAAAACAAATAATGATTAAAAAAAAAGTAAAACTGTCGGAAGCAGAGGCATGTATTATTTTTAAGTTTTGAATCAAGGAGAGAGATCATGTTTAAAGTAATGAAATTTGTTATGTATGTCTTTTATAATTGTTAGAAAGTTTTATCTTTATGTCGAAGGTTAATTTATTAGCACCAGTATCATTGGAGATTTTCTTATACAACAAGCAATAAGAAGTATGCCATATCATGTGTCATCTGTTGATTTCATTTCATCAACAAGCTAAAAAAAGAAGTTTGAAACAGATAATGAATAAAGACTATGATTATTAGTTAATATCTTATGTTTATGCCTTATTGTAAGTTGCAAAGGAAAGAAATAAGTGAGCTGTTCACATCTTCAGGGTCCACACTTTATTAAGTCTGTGATTAGTTCATTTGAAGGGAAACCACATATGGTACCTGATCGTACAAGTGAGAGGTTTAGATATAAAACCAGGTTCAATCCTACGTTTTCTACACAAGGAAATGCCTGTACCAAGTCGGGAATATGACAGTTGTTGTCCATCCGTTTGATGTGTTTTAGCTTTTGATTTTGGCGTTTGCTTAGGGACGTTCCCTTTGGAATTTTCCTCAGAGCTCAGGTTAGAACTATATGTTCAACATGGTATTCATTTTCTATAGGCTGGTATCCTCAGAGCTCAGGTTAGAACTATATGTTCAACATGGTATTCATTTTCTATAGGCTTGTATCCACAGAGCTCAGGTTAGAACTAGATGTTCAACATGGTATTCATTTTCTATAGGCTTGTATCCAGAGCTCAGGTTAGAACTAGATGTTCAACATGGTATTCATTTTCTATAGGCTGGTATCCTCAGAGCTCAGGTTAGAACTAGATGTTCAACATGGTATATATTTTCTATAGGCTTGTATCCACAGAGCTCAGGTTAGAACTAGATGTTCAACATGGTATTCATTTTCTATAGGCTTGTATCCTCAGAGCTCAGGTTAGAACTAGATGTTCAACATGGTATTCATTTTCTATAGGTTTGTATCCACAGAGCTCAGGTTAGAACTAGATGTTCAACATGGTATTCATTTTCTATAGGCTTGTATCCTCAGAGCTCAGGTTAGAACTAGATGTTCAACATGGTATTCATTTTCTATAGGCTGGTATCCTCAGAGCTCAGGTTAGAACTAGATGTTCAACATGGTATATATTTTCTATAGGCTTGTATCCTCAGAGCTCAGGTTAGAACTAGATGTTCAACATGGTATTCATTTTCTATAGGCTTGTATCCACAGAGCTCAGGTTAGAACTATATGTTCAACATGGTATTCATTTTCTATAGGCTTGTATCCACAGAGCTCAGGTTAGAACTAGATGTTCAACATGGTATTCATTTTCTATAGGCTTGTATCCAGAGCTCAGGTTAGAACTAGATGTTCAACATGGTATTCATTTTCTATAGGCTTGTATCCAGAGCTCAGGTTAGAACTAGATGTTCAACATGGTATTCATTTTCTATAGGCTTGTATCCAGAGCTCAGGTTAGAACTTAGATGTTCAACATGGTATTCATTTTCTATAGGCTTGTATCCAGAGCTCAGGTTAGAACCAGATGTTCAACATGGTATTCATTTTCTATAGGCTTGTATCCAGAGCTCAGGTTAGAACTATATGTTCAACATGGTATTCATTTTTTATAGGCTTGTAAGCAGACTTTGTTAAACCATGGAATAAAATAACTTTGAAAATACAATGCTTCCTTCATTCAAGAAAATAAAATGAATTCACAGTATTTAAAATGGCATGATATGAAGAAGAAAGGTGTGAATATAGAAACAAGAAAATCGTTTGATTTTGTCTATCAATTACAGTGACCTGAGAATCTAGTTGAGAGTTCATCAACAATTCATGATGGCAGTTTCCTCTTAGTTTCTTAATGACAAGTCAAGTGTTTTCTTGAGAGGAAGTCTTAACACAAGATGTGACCAATGACAGCTTGAGTGATAAGGTAATTTATGAATCCTATGTCTGTTTTCAGCCAGACGACAACGCCAACATCATACCAATATACGACCGCAAAATTTGCGGTCGTATAAAAAGGTATGTTTTTCAGATATAATATGCATGATATGCAACGTCAGCTGTAATTTGTTTATAGAATGATTGCTTGTGCATTGTCTGGCTTCATTCTCATGGTTGTGTATAATATTCATTTTTCAAGGGAAATCGGATGATCGTAGATACAGATCAACAAAATTTGGTGTAAGGAATAACTGGTGCTGGGTGACTGGCAGGGTTTATCTGACCTTGAACTCATTTTTATAGTTCATGGGCAATGTAAAATGTTTGCAGTTAGTTCTGTTCCACAAAAAGGTCAACATGTGTGGAATAATTGTATGGAGTACAAATGGATGTGTCGCAGTTCATCTGACCTTTACCTTTAGGACATTCAGTATAAATAAAAATATAAACTGTAAAGCAGGCGAGACATTTAAGCATGTTCTTCAATGTTACAAAACAGTTACCACACTTAGTTTTCTAAATGTTCACCTAAATACCTGTGTTTGTTGAAGGTTTGTTTCTTTTAAAGTTCAAACAACTCAAATCTTTCTGGTTCACAAAAAATTAATATGTTGATCCAATTTATTTCACAGATGTGTCTAACAATGAAATAAGTCAATAACACTTCTTGACGGGGTTGGCAAAGTATTACCCGCCCGGGAATTCCCGGGTTTTCCCGGGCTGGGCAATACTCCCAGGAATGGGTAATACTGGGCATTACTGGGTAATATGATTATTTATGCTTATTTTAACACAAAATAGTAAAGACTTGGTGTAGTTTCATAGTAAAAGAGCTAAATATATACTTTTTATACAGATAACCATTGACAGTCATTTCTAGAAAACCAAAAAATCAATTTCATTCTCTTCTCTATTAATTTTATATGTAGGAAGAATTCAAGATTTGCACATTTAAAGATACCTTGTTAATTACCAAACATTGTTTTTATAATCCTAACTTTGAAAAAATGCATTGTATTGCAGTGTTTAGGTGAATTGTTGATTTTGATTCTTATACATTCATATTGCTAAATAAACATCCTAAGGGGTCATGCCATAAACACTTATAGAATTGAAAGGACTGATTATTGTTATTTATCATATGTTTAGTAGTTAATACAGTAGTTTTGCATATGTGATAAATAGCCTGCTGTTTAATCCATATCGCGCAACTTTGATGCGCACCCTTTATCGCATACCCTTTATCACACCCCTACTTTTTTTTAATTTTTTTTTTTTACTTAGTCAGTTTTGGTATTTTTTTGGCTTAAGAAAAATTTTCCTCAAAATAGGTAAATTTTTTGAATGACGTCATTGTTTGGTATGTGACGTCACGAACGTCAAGTTTTCATATTGTATGTGACGTCACGAACGTCAAGTTTTCATATTTTTTGGCACACTAAATGCAACTATGAAAAATACAAAACACACAAATTAATACAATAATAAACAAAATATTTTTAAAACAACAGCACGCAAATTGTAAGGTAACCCAGGTGCTTCGTACGGATAAGTAATTGAGCAGTTCTTTTAAGGCCTTTGAAACAAGACAAAAGTAGAACTGAAGGTAACCCAGTGCTATGGATCAGAAAACAGTTCACTAATATAATACTCTTCTGTTGAAATATATGATAAAGTGTATAATACATGGCAAAATCCATATCACATGCGTATCACCCTCGACCAATATCATCCCTCGGGCCTAAAGGCCCTTGGGCTGATATTGATGTCTCGGGATGATACGACATATGATACGGATTTTGCCATGTATTATTCTCTATATAAACAAATCTGTTTTCTAATCTGAATAATTACTTATTTTAAATTGATTAGTGACAGTTGTCAGTACATATACATTATTTAAATATTGAATCTGAATCTTTAAATGAAATGTTTCTTACAAGTTATTGTTAATTCTTAAGAGGAGTTACATTGTACATGTTGTATATTTAATTGAAGAAAAAAAAATATTTTGCTTTCTATTTACAGTTTGCCATCTAGACAAATGCTAAACAAACAAAATAGGGTATAAATATCTTATTAAATGTATTAAATTTGTGTTTATCACTGAATCCTCTATCAAATTCAGACAAGTATTTTATATTACCCAGTTTTGCCCAGTATTCCCCACAAAAACCCAGTAAAACCTGGGTTTTCCCAGTATTTCCCACTGGGCTGGGCAATACCGGTACTCATAAAACCCGGGTTTTTGCCAACCCTGCTTCTTGATTATTCCTAATGTATGAAGTTCTTGGTTCAATGACTATTCATGTATGACATGTATTAACAGACAAACTTCTGTCATTAGAAGTGATAGAAAATTGAAAATTGAACAAGGTGAGCCTACCATAAACAAGCTACCTACGTTGTACATGATACTTTGTGAAAGTGAAGCTCAGTTTGATAAATTTAGATAATCAAGAAACAAAGGTTCAAACTCCCTTTGACAAGTCCTAACATGGATTTGAATATTCTTATTATTTCAATTTGGTATTGTAGTTCCATGAATTCATGCTTTTGTTCACTCTTGCCAGTCTTGGTTCACAACTTTTTGACATGGTCTTTCTTGATGAAGGAAAACCTAGGAAAGTGCTTCAGATAGACTTCAGTTGATACAGTGTTGTTCACAAACTCATAACAAAATTATATTTCGTTTAATTTGTTCCAATAAGGATCAATAATTTAATTTTGGATGTTACATGTCTTCTGATTGGCTTACGTTATTTTGTTATCAGCAGAGACATAATTTAGTCATGTGACCATGACATCATCAACGTTTTTTCATGGTTTTTTACGGTTTAAAATGGAATTCAGAATTAAATTATAAGAAATGACTAATTCTTTTTCTGTCTATTCGAAATAACATAAAATGTGGTGCACACTGTTTTAAATAACCCGCTACGCACGTTATTCAGTATGCACCAAATTTTTTATGTTATTTCTTCATAGACAGAAAAAATATTATAGTCATTCCTTAAGGTGGTACCCAACACTTTAACTAAAATTAATTTGGCTCATTTAATTTTCTTAAAATTTTGACAAAGTATTTACTTTGACCCTTTTACAAAAATATCAAAAAATTTCAAAAAATTTGAACCAACCGTTTGATCAGAAAAATTACACTGGTTATATAGCAGTTTGACAAACACTTATTTTGATCACTGAGAAGCTTAGTATTCCCTTAACAACACAATGTAATTAAAACGTTTGTCTGATTTTACAGAGTTATCTCCCTGTAGTGTTAGATACCACCTTAAATAATACAAAGCAGATAAAAATATTACATTTTAATTTTCTTACTTCATACAAACAATAATAAATATATTCATCATACAAGATTAATGGGATACTTAAATACAATTCAGTTCAAATGCTATGAATGTCATTAGAAAGTCTCTTTAGAAAAATAAGTTTCATTGTCTTGGGTGCCTGGAAATATGTTGGATGATGGATAATAATAGTGGCATTATCTATGTCAACTCAGAACATGTGTTATTCTCTTCTCAAAAATCTGTAAAAGTTTATTATTCAAAGAATGAGTTATATCTGTAACTTCTTCATCCAGCAGATCAAGATTTATAAAGGTGGAGCTTCTTGTACATTAATGACAATACTGTTACGGTGATATCTACATCTTATTTTCCTATTCTTTGGACTTCCCAGTCTTGTTGACATAGTGGACATCTTTTGTTCTGTTGTACCCACAATGTCATACAGCATAGATGGAAGGAATGGTTACATTCTCCCCATACAACTGCAAAATAGAGAAAAGAATAACAAAATCAGATAGAAGATAGTAATTAATTTGTATTTTAAAAGTTATAATATATAGTTCACAACTTGTGATTTTGATTTATAAGGTATGTTTTTAATATATGTACATGTTTATTCCAAGATTAGTTGCAGAAAGATTTAAAAAATTTTGTTGGTTTTTTGACAGTAACTTGGAAGACCTTCTTTCAAAATCAGAATCAAATATTTTATTAACCAATAAAGTAAAGCCAAGAAAACTATGCTTATCATTAGGATCATAAAATTTACTGCAACATAAATGTACCTTGAAGAAGAAAGCTAAATAGATGTACAATAATGTTTATAAATCGTCAAACAATCCTAAAAAAGCCACCTTGTTTTTAAAAATAGACAACCCATGCCCACGTAGAAACTTAGCAAATTTCAATAATGACAATTTAAAAGTTATGCGATTGTTAATTTTTATAGCATATCACTAGCTCAGTTTTCTACATCAATATAAAGTGTGTTCAATTAGGAGACCAGCAACTATTTGACTTCACCTAGAGCTCATTGATCCAAAACAATTTATGTCATAAGTTGTCCTTGAAGAAAAGAAATAATTCATCAGAGCTTTAATTTATTTTGTTTTAATCACGGATTAGCCATTTATGCAAAATATTATACCACAAGCAACAGAATAAATAAGAACTTAAATATGCAATAACAGATGGTATAACTGGTTTTAAACTTGATAGTATTGCAGGACTTACCAACACAATCATCCTGTTTGTTTTCAGACTGACATCTCAAACATGCATCTGGAAATACAAAATAAAATTTAATACATAGTCAGATATAGGAAGATGTGGTATGAGTGCCAATGAGACAACTCTCCATCCAAGTAACAATTCTTAAAAGTAAACCGTTGTAGGCAAGGTACGGCCTTCAACAGGGAGCCATGCGGTCCATATTACATCACTGTAGGCCCAACCATGTCTAATATGTGTAGAACCCAAAACTGTATCATTTTGGATTCCATTTTCATAATTGTCAATCATCTCAATATTTTAATCAGAGTACTTGTAAGCATTGAAGGGTAAAGATAGCTTTAATGGTTGTCCAATTAGTTATAATTATGGAAAAAGAAGATAACTCCAACTTTAATGATTAGAACAGATATAACATGTAGAGAATGCCATTCTGTCCTATTTTGATTTAAATCCAGTCTAAACAAAAATACCCCTCTATAGAGAGATAATTGTACCCTCTATAGAAGGATTATCCCTCTATACAGGTATAATCACCATATAGAGGGTTTGTTCCCAACAAATCCGGGTCCGTTCGCGCCCATTCACGTTCACACCTACTCATGTTTGCACCCTACATGTTCGCACCCAAAGTCTGTTCGCACCCTACATGTTCGCGCCCAATTTTAACTGGTTTTGTGTTCAATAACTATAGCTTTGTAATCAAGTTTTGGCAAGTGTATTCTTATATTTGTTGTCATTGTCTCAAAATAAAGTGAGACAGCATTTTTTTTTTGTGTTGAATAAATCTTAATCATGTTTTGGATAGTGTACATGTATTGTTAAAAAAAAAATCCTTTCTAAATAAAGTGGGATTCTGTCAACGTTTTATTTTGTGTTGAATAACTCTTCATCATGTTTTGGTTAGTGTATTGCTATAACTTTGTTCCATTGACTTGTTTCAAAATAAAGTTAAATTCTGACTACGTTTTGTTTGTGTGTTGAATAAATTTTATCATGTTTGGTTATAATAGTGTATTGCTATATCGTCTTGGTACCTGTTTTGACGCGGACCAGAAATGACGCACCAATTTAGTTTTGGGTTTTATATTTCTAAACAAAAGAAGTGACGTCATCGATAATTACTATTCATAACATGATGGTGAAGGTCATATGACTACAACATAGATGCCTCAAACTCTGTCCAGAAATGTTATTATTGCTTGAATTAGTAAAGATAATGCAATTTCTGCCATTTTATTAAGGTCAAAAACAGTCTACCCTTCCCAGAATGATTATCAGTCCTAAATCCACTTTGGCCGGCAAAAGTATGTATGCACATGCTGCCCCAGTTTGTGTTTTTCAAATCATATGACTGTCATGTGACATGGTTTTACATTTAAGCGGGAATCACTGTAGAACAAATGATCGTCGCTTATATAATTTTCTATTGTTTATCGATTTTTTTCATTCATTGTACGAAGTATACATTGATAAATGTTTTAATGTCAATGTTGTTTTATGAATGCAATTACTTCTTATTTTCAAGTATATGGAATATATATGTCACTTTGATAAATTTTGAACAATTTTATATAAAATTTGAAATAAAATATAGGTTACAATTAAATTAATGAAAAAAATTGTGTTGCTATCAACATGATCATAAAAGTGACTGTAAATGTCAAAATTTGTTATTAAAATTAAATTTGTTGAATAGTGTTAACTTTAAATTATCCGGATTGAAGCAATTTTTCGAACATCAGGTACACTGCAAGTGGTTTTTACTGGTTTGTTTATAGTGCGTCATTACTGGTACCCATCATAAGTTGACAGTCCGTTTGTAATGTTAGCAAACATGATTTTTATTGCTTTTACTGTTTCAAAAATCAACTGTTTAATGATTGAAATACATTAACAAGTGATCAATCTTTCATTCTATTCCGTGTTTCTTTTTCTTTTAAATGGTAGATTAAATGCAGAGACAAACACAACGTTAGGTGCGTCATTACTGGTTCCTCGGGGATATTTTATTGTTTCAGATCAAAGGCACCAAGCTGTTAAAAACAATTATCTTTTGTGTTTTTCATTTAAAATCTTGAATGTTTTACTTACAACAAAGCAATTTATAACAACAATCATGATTTTCCAATTATTCACCTGGAATTTGAATTAAAATTCGGCGAGAACGTGTAGAGTGCGAACGGACCTTGGATGCGAACGTGTAGGGTGCGAAAGTGTATTGGGCGCAAACGAACCTGATACCGTTCCCAACCTGTTTATTCTTGATACCATAGTGATTAGTCCAGTAATCCCCTTTCCCCCCTAACAATATGTGAATATGGTTTGTTGAAGATTCTATCTGGTCGAAAATATCCGGCTGTGTTCAAAGTGTAATGTACTATGTATGTATGTACTGGTAAATGCCTCCGATATCCGAAGAACCCCTCGAAAGCTGCGAGGGTACAGTGGCATCCATGTACACTCCCTAACGGGATTAATGGAGATGTGTCACTAACGTATATTTATACGACAATTATTTTTACAAGGACAACCAATCCCCACCCAATTCAACACAAAGGGAGTGCTAGGACACCGGGAAGTCTGTTATTGTGGTGGAGGAAGCCGAAGTACTCGGAGAGAACCACCGGGCCACTCGGTGGAAACAGACAAACCAGAGAGATATCAGAAGATTGATCTCCAGGTCAAAGTAGGGACACTTTGACCAACCGAGGCCCCCAACGTACCCATTCTAGTTTAAACTCCGGTCTGGGTACCAGAGATGTGTGTGAGAGGGTGAAAATTACCCTTCTAATGTACTGAGATTTTTAGCACCCCGAGTGAGAATCGAACTCGGGACCTTCAGCACTGTAGCCATCGGTCTTAACCACTAGACCACGAACTCACACTTATATTTAAAAGAATTAGATTCAATAATTTTTGTTGTTGTTGTGTCATATCAAAATATTGCGACTTTTCTGTCAGATATATGTATCCTACCCATGACTTGGACACGACAAATTGCACAAGTATCACACTCAACATCCCAGCTCCACATAGCAACTAAATTCCATTTCTTAAGAGTGAACATTTTCTCTGGTTTCTTAGCAGTTTCGCGATCTACTTCCATTTCATCGGACATTTTATATTTTCTGTAAAGTGTTGATTTCACGTTTTTTCTCGCAAAAAATAAAAATGGATTTTCATATGAAACACATGGAAAACAAACATATCATCTTGCATATTTATCCATGCTACTAATCATGGCAAACGATATAAACCTAAATCCAGGTCCAGACACAACATTATTTCTATGTGGAACATGTGACGAACCTGTTACATGGGAAGACAAAGGTATCATGTGTGATACTTGTAACCAGTGGTACCATACCACCTGTCAATCAGTCAGCTCTCGAACATACAACATCTTAGTAGAGGACAGTGCAATAGCTTGGGACTGCCTTATCTGTGACTGTCCTAATTACAGCTCAGTTTGCTTTGACATAGTATTATCCACTTCAAATTCATTTAGCATTTTATCAGATACATCTCTCCAGAGTCCACTTCCATCTGACTGTATCAAACCTATTCACGCATCAACACCAGACAGAAAGAAGCAGGATAAAAGTCCAAAAAGTGTACCTATTAAGATGCTTACAGTAAATTTTCAGTCCATCAAATCAAAGCAAGGACTAATTAAGAACTTAGTTGAAAGCACCAAACCAGATATTGTCCTAGGAACAGAAACCTGGATAGATTCATCTGTAAAAGATAACCAGATTTTTCCACCAAATTATAACATCTACAGAAATGACCGCAACATGAAAGGAGGCGGGGTGCTAATAGCAATAAATCATGACCATCTAAGCACACCTGTACCTGAGCTACACACAAACTGCGAGATTGTTTGGGCTAAAATCAGTCTAGCTGGTAGTAAAGACTTGTATCTTGCATCCTACTACAACCCTAAAACATCAAATGAGGAAAGCATTGAAGAACTTGGGCGAAGTCTTGAAAAAGTAAACGCTACAAAGAATGCCTTTATAATTGTTGGTGGCGACTTTAACCTCCCTGGCTGGAACTGGATAACAAGAACCCTGAAACCAGAATCAACATGTCAGAAAAACCACTACAAGTTTGGCGACATTCTTGACGACAATGGACTTGTTCAACTAGTGGAGGAACCAACAAGAGGCCCTAACACGCTAGACCTAGTGATTACGAACAATCCAACACGCTTCACACGCACCAAAGTTATACCTGGGGTTTCAGACCACGACATTGTCTTCAGCGAAATAGACACCAAGCCTTTAACTAGAAAACAAAAACCACGGAACATCCCCTTATACAGGAAGGCAAACTGGGAAACCATCAAAGAGGAAATGATCCAAACCCACGAAAAGATCAGAAATCTAGCCTCAAATGGAAGTTCAGCGGAAGAACTCTGGTTATTATTCAAAACCCAGGTCAACCAAAGTGTAATAAACCATATCCCGCACAAGATAGCAAAACAGAAAGATAGCCTTCCTTGGCTAACACCAAATGTACGTAAACTAATACGCCGCCGTGACAGACTATACAAAAGAAAGAAAAAGTCAGTGGATCCTAAGATAACATCCAAATTCAAAGAAGCCAGGCAAAAAGTACAGAAAGAACTACGTCGTGCATATTGGAAGTATATAGAAAACATAGTAACACCTCAAGAAGAAACCCAACAACACAGCAATATGAAACGCTTCTGGACTTATATTAAACATATGAAGACTGATAGCAGCGGCGTGGCACCACTACGTAGTGACGGAGTACTACACTCGCATCCTGTGGACCAAGCTACAATTCTGAATAAGCAGTTTCAGTCTGCATTCTCCTCCAAGGAAACATATAGTCCAGAAAAATTCAAATCTCGCTGTAACATGCCAGGTCAATACCCTTCTGCTGAGGATCTAATTATTACAGAAAATGGAGTACTGAAACTACTTACAAAAATAAATCCAAATAAAGCTTCAGGACCAGACAATCTAAAACCAAGAATACTAAAAGAACTTGCAACTGAGATAGCCCCAATTCTAACTATCATCTTTACAACATCACTTAATACTGGGGAAGTACCATCTGACTGGAAGAACGCCAACGTAAGTCCAGTCTTCAAGAAAGGAGAGAGATACAAGGCAGAGAATTATCGACCAATATCTCTGACATGCATCTGCTGTAAACTCATGGAACACATAATAACTAGTCATATTATGAAACATGCAGATCTCCACAACATTCTATATCCATTACAACACGGATTTCGTAGCAAAAGATCATGCGAAACCCAGCTGATTGAATTTGTGGATGATATCACCAACAACATGAGCGCAGGTAAGCAAACAGATGTACTCATTATGGACTTTTCAAAAGCTTTTGATAAGGTTGGTCACAGTCTCCTGATGCATAAGCTGGAACACTATGGTATCCGAGGAAATGTGAATAAGTGGATTGCTAGCTTCCTGTCTAATCGAACCCAAGCAGTAGTTGTGGATGGAGAAAGTTCATCTCATATTGATGTAGAGTCAGGAGTACCCCAAGGATCAGTACTTGGGCCTTCACTATTCCTGTTCTACATTAACGACATGCCAGATGGAATTAAATCTACAGTCCGACTATTCGCAGATGACACAATAGCATACCTCACGATATCATCAGACAAAGATGCACACGATTTACAGCTAGATCTGGATAAACTCGGAATATGGGAATCAAAATGGAAAATGTCATTCCACCCTGACAAATGCAATGTACTTACCATCAGCAGGAAAAACAAAACAATTGCAACATCATACAGCCTACATGGTCAAATTCTTGAGTCAGTCAGTAGTGCAAAATACCTAGGCTGCACATTTACATCCGATCTCAGATGGAATGAGCATGTTAATAACATATGTAACAAGGCAAATCGAACAATTGGTTTCCTAAAAAGAAACTTAAATATAGGATCAACTACAGTGAAGGAGAATGCATATAAAACATTAGTACGTCCAATTGTAGAATATGCCAGTCCGGTATGGGATCCATATCTTAAGACAGAGACAGACAGACTTGAAATGGTACAAAGAAGAGGAGCTCGCTACGTATCCAACAAACATCATAACCACTCCAGCGTTAATCTGATGCTACAACATCTCAAATGGACATCACTTGATCAAAGAAGGAAAGAAGCGAGACTCACAATGCTATTCAAAATAGAAAACAACAAAGTGGCCATATCAAAGGAAGGTCGTCTAATACCACCGAAAAGACTGTCACGAAACATGCATGACAAATCCTTCCAAGTACCAGCAGCATCCTGTGACTATAGAAAACATTCATTCTTCCCAAGAACCATCCGGGATTGGAACGCTCTTCCCCCTGGGGTCGTATCAGCTCCGTCAGTCGAGGCCTTCAAAGCCTCTATGACAAAGCTGAATTAAATTTCAAAATTTTTGGGGGGAGGGGGGTGGTCTAATATGCGCACCAAACCATGGCAGTATAATCAGTTCGTTGATTGTGGCCATTATCTGGCAGAAGCAGAGAAGCAGAAGCAGAATCTGTATCTGTAAATGTATTTTATAACTTCTGCCACTCTAGGCACACCTCCACAGTCGGTGTATTCAATAAATCTCCACCAGTACAATAATACCATAATCGAGTAAAGTTAAATTCGCTAAATATTCACTTTTCTTTCACCTCCATCAATATATATTTAATTAAGTGCCAGTCTTTGTAAGAATCAGGCAATTTAGGTAAAAATTAAAACATGATCAGAAAAAACCCACCGAGCTAATCATGCTATTTAAGTGCCAGTCTTTGTAAGAATTAGGCAATTTAGGTAAAAATTAAAACATGATTAGAAAAAACCCACCGAGCTAATCATGCTAATTAATATTAACCTTTATCCTGAGTTAAAAAGTATTAGTCTTTCGTTTGTGTTTGTCTGGTAATATGGTGATACGGTAATAACTTGGTTAGAAAATTGGTTAGAATGATAGCTGTCATTAGCCAAAAATACAGCTGATCCTGCGGTATACATTTTAAGTGGATCTCTACCTATGGAGGCTAACTACATCTCTATACGGAAATATTACAAGAGCAGATAGATCTACCATTGAATGGAGACTAGCAGAAAGACAACTACATTTAAAGACAAACCAAAGTAATAGCTGGTTCATCCAAATCAAGAAAATATGTTTGAAATATGACATTTTGGACTGTCAGGATTTTTTAAATAACCCTTTAGGAAAATTGCAATGGAAAAGTTTAATCACCAAAAAAATACATACCTATTGGAATGACAAAATTAATAAAGAATCAGAGAAATACTCCAGCTTAAAATACATATCTGGTGAATATATGGCAAAAAGAATACATCCAATTCTTACAACAAATACATCAAATTGTAGAGACATAATCAAATTACCCATTAGGACCAGATTTGCAACTGGCAATTACATCTTACAGACAAATAGAGCAAAATTTAATCAAAATGATGTTTCTGCCGTCTGCAGAGTTTGCGGTAAAGAGGATGAAACCATTTCACATTTTCTGATTTCATGTACACCTTTAGAAGCTGAAAGAATGTCTCTCTTGAAATCTCTCCGAGAACAATATATCAAAGTGCTAGAACTACTAAACATTAATATGCATGATATAGATGTTGTTATGATATTGTAATTATTATGTTTATTTATGTTGGCCTAATTTGTGTTGTATGGCCTGATAGTTGTTTACCAAATAATCTTATAACTGTGCAGTTTAGGAATCACTGGAACAATCACAGAATGATTGGAACTTTCTAGAATGATCCTTATAAAAGATGCGTAATTTAAACTTCTACGTTATTCCAGAAACTTCCGTTGTAACTTTCCAGGATTTTCCACAATGTTCCATTATAGAGTGTTCTAGAATTTTCCATGACAACACTATATATACAGACACTAAAGTTAAACTCTCATAATTAAAACTTGGACATAGACATTGATAGTCATTAGTATTCACAGCATTTGGATTGACACTTTTATTCTACAAACAACATCATACTGGATTGTGACATTAGTAGTGAACGTAATATTCAAATTGGATTCCGAAAGATTTCCGGATACAGATAAAGATAACTGATTGGACTCATATTTTGACAGTTAAGTTAACAGTAATATTTGTGTAATACCTTTTGTAAACTTTTGTATATTAAATATTGTTAAATTTTATTATTGATTTGTGTCTTTTGTTGGCTACAATTTAAAGGCGATTTCTGGCCGTAACAGAAATTGGGGGCTCGTCCGGGAGACTGAAAATATATTATTCAAAATTTTTTCAATATTTTTATTATAACTAGCCAACAAAATTCTACAAAATGGCATTTGATGCCGGTAAATTTTTGAAAACGCCAGACCTGGAGAGTTTTGATAATTTAAAGAAAGACGAATTAGTGTTGCTTGCTAAACATCTGCAGTTAAATTTTAAAGTATCTATGAGAAAACAAATTATAAAAAATTTGGTTATAGACAAATTAGTTGACGCAGAAATTTTAGGTGAAGAGGCTCTTGAACTTAAGGTCGAAAATGTAGATGCCTTTAAATTAAAACAGCTTGAATTAGAACATGAATTTAAATTAAAACAAGCAGAACTGGAAATGAAGGAAAGGTTGGAAATAGAGAGAAAAGAAAAAGAAGATGAATTTAAATTAAAAGAACTGGAAATGAAGGAGAGGGAGAAAATAAAAGAAGATGAATTAAAATTAAAAGAACTTGAAATGAGAGAAAGGCTAGAGATGGAAAAACTGAAAATTGAAATGGTCAAAGAAGAAAGCAACACTAAAGTCCAGTCGAAATCAGATTATTTTGATGCAGCAAAAAATATACGTTTGGTTCCAAAATTTTGTGAAAAAACAGTCGATAAATATTTTCCACAGTTTGAGAAAATTGCTAATAATTTGAAATGGCCAAAGCCATATTGGACTACAATGCTACAAAGTGTTTTTGAAGGAAAGGCCGCTGAAATATACTCTGCACTTCCATCAGAAAAAAGTTCCGATTATGACACCGTGAAACAGGAAATTTTGAAAGCCTATGAGCTAGTACCAGAAGCATATAGACAGAAATTTAGATCTTATAAAAAGTTTGATTCGCAAACCTATGTGGAATTTGCTCGGGAAAAAGAAGATCTATTTGATAAATGGCTTACTTCAAAGAAAACAAAAAACAATTTTGATCAACTAAGACAATTGATGTTATTAGAAGAGTTTAAACAATGTGTTCATTCAGAATTAAAAACACATTTAGACGACAAAACTGTTGAGTCAATACATGATGCGGCTGTAATTTCAGATAATTATACTCTTTCACATAAAAGAAGTTTCAAGAGTCAAAATGTTAATACTTCCAGTGGAAATTACAAAAATCAAAGCACTGAGCGTACTGATAGTAAGCCTGTTCCACAGAATAAGAGTCAGTCCAGTTATAATATGTCTAGTCCAAAATTTGATACTTTTGAGAAGAAGTCACTGACTTGTGCTTATTGTAAGAAGATTGGTCACCTGATGGCTGATTGTTTTAGACTCCAGAAGAAGAATGAACGAGATAATAAGCCGAAGACCAGTGCTTGTACGACACCTTATATTACCAGTACATTGGAATGCCCTGCGCGTCAGGCTTTTAAGTCCAGTTTTTGTGATTACATGGAGGAATACAAACCCTTTATGTCTGATGGGTTTGTTTCTATTGTTGATGATACCACTCTTCAGCCTATTAAGATTTTACGGGACACTGGAGCTTCTCAGTCTTTATTGTTAGAAGGTGTGTTGCCTTTGTCCGAGAAGACTTCTGTTGGTGCCTCCGTTTTGTTACAAGGTGTAGAGTTAGGTTGTATAGATGTTCCTCTCCATCGTATTTATCTGAAGTCAGATTTGATAACTGGACCAGTTGTTGTAGGTGTTCGTCCTAATCTCCCTGTTGAGGGTGTTACCTTATTGCTAGGAAATGATCTAGCTAGGAACAAAGTGGTTGCTGAACCAATTGTTACCAGTGAACCGGTGGTGGATGTTAAATCACCTGAAGATGATGCTGAATTGTATCCAGCTTGTGTTGTTACTAGGGCGATGGCTAGAAAACAACAAAATGAGAATTTGCAAGAAGACCAGTTTGATTACATGGACCTTTCTGACACTTTTATAGCTGATATTGAAGATCCTGGTAACTCAGAAAAGGCTATTATAAAACCACCTAGTGTTAACAAAAATGTTATTATGCCATGGCCAGATGTAAACAGCCATTCATTAGACCGAAATAATTTACTCGAAGAACAACATAAAGACCCTGAGGTTCTTCAGCTCAGCCAGAGGGCTCAACCACAGGAGGAAGCAGACAAAGTGGCCGAATGCTTTTACCATCAGGACGGCATTTTAATGAGGAAGTGGAGGCCTCCTGATGCTACCCCAGAGGAGGAATGGAGAGTGGTGTACCAAGTGGTGGTGCCTAAAGTTTATAGGCAAGAAATTATTGGTCTTGCCCATGACACCCCCTTGGCTGGACACTTAGGTATAAGGAAGACTTGCCTAAAAATATTGCAACATTTCTACTGGCCCAGACTTAGAAACGATGTTGCAGAATACTGCAAATCATGCCATATATGCCAGGTTGTTGGTAAGCCTAACCAGAAAATACCACCAGCACCTCTTCTGCCTATTCCAGCCTTTGACGAACCTTTCAGCAGAGTTCTAATTGACTGCGTTGGACCTTTACCAAAGACCAAGACTGGAAATGCGTATTTATTGACGATCATGTGTACATCTACCCGCTTTCCTGAAGCTATTCCGCTCAGAAATATCAAGACACCTACTATCGTCAAAGCTTTGATCAAATTTTTCACATTAGTAGGACTTCCTAAGTCTATACAGTCCGACCAGGGATCAAATTTCATGTCAGGTTTATTTCAGCAAGTCGTGTACCAGTTAGGGATTGCTCAGTATAGATCAAGTGCGTACCATCCAGAATCTCAAGGTGCCTTAGAACGTTTTCATCAAACATTAAAGAACATGATAAGAACTTTTTGTCTTCAATTTGACAGAGACTGGGATGATGGAGTTCACTTTCTACTTTTTGCCGTCCGAGAGGCTGTTCAAGAATCCCTTGGTTTTAGTCCCTTTGAGTTGGTATTTGGCCATACTGTAAGGGGACCGTTAAAATTGATTAAGGAAAAGTGGCTTACTGAACATACTGACTTGAATCTTTTAGACTATGTATCTAGATTTAAAGAAAAATTGTTTACTGCTTGTCAAATTGCTCAGAAAAACTTAAAAAATGTACAGAACAAAATGAAAATATGGTATGATAAAGATGCCAGGGACAGAATTTTTGAGCCTGGTGATAAGGTACTTGTATTTCTGCCAGTCCCTGGACATCCTTTACAGGCTAAATATTGTGGTCCTTATACAATAGAGAGTAAAATTAATGATTTGAATTATATTGTAAAAACTCCAGGTCGGCGCAAACAAAATAGAGTGTGTCATATTAATATGTTAAAACCATATTTTGAGCGTACTAATGTACTATGTGATAGTAAACCAGTTGCCACTTTAGGCATGGTTAAATTTGAGAACAATCATGACAAACCAGATGTAATTGAACCAACTTTTAGTTGTAAAACTATGGAAGAGACAGTTAGATTGAAAAATTCAGAAATTTTGTCAAATTTAGATTCAAAACTTGCACATCTGTCTTTTGATCGTAGAGAAGAAATAAAAACTTTGGTATTTTCTTTTAAAAATCTTTTTCCAGATGTGCCAAACAAAACCACTGCTGTTTGTCATGATGTTGATGTAGGAGATGCTTCTCCAATTAAGCAACATCCTTACAGGCTCAATCCACTCAAACTTGAAGTTATGAGAAAAGAAATTAAATATATGCTTGACAATGATATTATTGAGCCGAGTAACAGTGAATGGAGCTCTCCTTGTCTCCTTGTGCCAAAACCAGATAAAACTTTTCGTTTCGTGACTGATTTCAGAAAAGTAAATTCAGTCTCAAAATCTGATTCCTATCCGATTCCAAGGATAGACGATTGTATTGACAATATTGGTCAAGCAAAATTTGTGAGCAAATTTGATTTATTGAAAGGTTATTGGCAAGTTCCATTGACACAGAGAGCTCGTGAAATATCAGCTTTTGTTACACCAGATGGCTTATTTCAATATACTGTAATGCCATTTGGCATGAAAAGTGCACCAGCTACATTTCAAAGAATGATCAATAATGTTATAAAAGATTTAGACTGTTGTTATGCTTATATTGATGATCTTATTGTATGTAGTGATAGCTGGGAACAGCATTTAACACATTTATATGATACTTTTGATAGATTGTCATATTCAAATTTGACTGTTAATCTTGGTAAAAGTGAATTTTGTCAGGCCACTGTTGATTATTTAGGGCATACAGTTGGCCAAGGTCAAGTAAAACCTATTATGGCTAAAGTGGAAGCTATTTCCAAATTTCCACCTCCTACAAATAGAAAACAACTTATGAGATATTTAGGCATGATAGGATTTTACAGGAAATTCTGTTCAAATTTTGCTACTGTTGTTCAACCATTGACTCATCTTTTACGAAAAGATTCTAAATTTATCTGGAGTGAAAATTGTCAAAAAGCTTTTGAAAATAGCAAATCACTTTTAATTAATAGTCCAGTTCTGATTACTCCAGACTTTGAAAAACAATTTAAACTTGCCGTTGATGCAAGCGATGTAGGAATAGGAGCTGTTTTATATCAAGAGACAGATGATAATGTTGAAAAACCTATATCATATTTTTCTAAGAAATTAGATAAACATCAGAAAAATTATTCAACTATTGAAAAAGAGTGTTTTGCAATGTTGTCAGCACTTCAACATTTTGATGTATATTTGAATCCCACTGTATATCCTATTCTTGTTTATACTGATCATAATCCTCTCACCTTCATGCATAAAATGAGAAACAAGAATCAGAGGTTGACTAGGTGGAGTTTATTGTTACAGGAATATGATGTAATTGTAAAACATATTAAGGGTAAAGATAATGTAATAGCTGATGCTTTATCTAGAGCTTATTAAATCACTTTGTATATATTATGTATTTTTGTTCATATTATTCATGATAAGTTTTTGTTACACTAAAACTTCTTTTAAGGGGGGAGGTGTTATGATATTGTAATTATTATGTTTATTTATGTTGGCCTAATTTGTGTTGTATGGCCTGATAGTTGTTTACCAAATAATCTTATAACTGTGCAGTTTAGGAATCACTGGAACAATCACAGAATGATTGGAACTTTCTAGAATGATCCTTATAAAAGATGCGTAATTTAAACTTCTACGTTATTCCAGAAACTTCCGTTGTAACTTTCCAGGATTTTCCACAATGTTCCATTATAGAGTGTTCTAGAATTTTCCATGACAACACTATATATACAGACACTAAAGTTAAACTCTCATAATTAAAACTTGGACATAGACATTGATAGTCATTAGTATTCACAGCATTTGGATTGACACTTTTATTCTACAAACAACATCATACTGGATTGTGACATTAGTAGTGAACGTAATATTCAAATTGGATTCCGAAAGATTTCCGGATACAGATAAAGATAACTGATTGGACTCATATTTTGACAGTTAAGTTAACAGTAATATTTGTGTAATACCTTTTGTAAACTTTTGTATATTAAATATTGTTAAATTTTATTATTGATTTGTGTCTTTTGTTGGCTACAATTTAAAGGCGATTTCTGGCCGTAACAATGTAGACTTCATCCATGTTATTATCAATCCATATCATCTAGTAAATTATTGTGGTACCTCTCTAACCAGTGAACTTTGTGCTTTTATTAACATCCATATAGAGCCTGCTTGTAGAACATTAATATATAAGCTTCATTTACACAGATACAAACTTTTAAATTTAGATCAGAAAAGATCTAGAAAAAATAATTTAAGATCATAGCCCTATTTAATGAAAAAAAAAAAAGTTGTGTGTGGACTGCAAATCCCATATTTTCTATTTAAGGACTCATTTTTAGATTTTATAGATGAGAACGTGTGTGATTTGTGTGTAAAGATATACCGACATTTGTAAATAGTGTACATCGTTATATATATTCTATTGGTGATTGGATATTGTAATTCACTACTGTATGACATTCTATTGGTGAAGGGATATATTGACTTCATACTGAAGGTGTGCCTATATTGGCAGAAAATATACAGATACAGATAGCAAATCACAGAGTTATCTCCCCTTATTTGTTAATTTCTAGTGCATTTCAACCAAATTGTATCTTCTATTACCAGAACAGAAAATGGAAATGAATTTTATTTTTGTGCATAACTACATATTATGAACTGAAATTAATGTCAAATAGGGTGGGTTTTTTTGTCATGTTTTCACCACTGCCTGATTCTTAGGCAGACTAGCTGGCACTTAATACTAACCATCGTCCTGAGTTAAAACGTATTACTCTTTCGTTTGTGTGTGTCTGGTAATATCAAATAACTTGGTAAGAAAATTGGTCAGAATGATAGCAAATTACAGAGTTATCTCCCCTTATTCGTTAATTTCTAGTGCATTTCAACCAAATTGTATCTTCTATTACCAGAACAGAAAATGGAAATGAATGTTATTTTTGTGCATAACTACATATTATGAACTGAAATCAATGTCATATAGGGTGGGATTTTTTGGTCATGTTTTCACCACTGCCTGATTCCCTTAGGCAGACTGGCACTTAAAAACGAAGATGTGGTGTGATTGTCAAGATCCCGACACGTAATACATACACAAATAATGTATTAAATGTCTCTGCCAATGAGACAACTTTCAACAAGAGACAAATTAAATGACACGTACATTAACAGCTGAATGTCACCTTACGGCCTTCAACAATGAACAAAGCACATATACCACATAGTTGTATTGTTATATGTATAAAAAAAACGACTTTAAATAAATTTATTATGCTTTTGTTATGCTTATGCATAGTCAGCTACAAAAGCCGGTCACAATTTTGTATCTGCTATTTTGCACTATTGTCTTGAAATATAGACTAGGTCTATAAGAAATGGTTTAGTTATGAATGTGAAACCTGTGAACAACAGTGCCGGTAATTTTACTTTTGTAGCAGGAACAATTCTGCTGAAGATTCGGGGATGCGGACCACAGCTTGATCTGGTTCGTAAACTGATGTGAACGGAAACGACTGATGCCAAATGTGATGCGCTAAAATATATCTAAGTAAATGAAAACCGAAAACAGTGAAAACAATATATAATTTAATCAACAAAGTACAACTTTTATTATGTAGAGCCAAATGTATGTAGAAATGGAGCATTCAATGACTTCAAATTACCTTGGCTATGGAGGCATGTAGCGAATGCACTAACCTTAACGGTAGTTGGAAAGCTTGGCTTTCCTTGGTTGGACTGAAAGTCAGTCCTCAGAGGATTCAACATAATAATTTCAAATCACTTATCTAAAATATATAGGTCTTCCGAAGAAGGTAATCAAAGGTTTTGCAACGATGCAAATATTCAATTTTACAATATAAATAAATATCTTTAACCAATGAATTCAAATACCAAAAGCTATCATCGCAATTTAACAAATATGTCCTGAATAAGATTCATGTAAACCATTAAATAAAGAAATATGAAATTTATAGTTTTAAACAAGGGAAATGCAAATGCCGTAATAATCCTAACTGCCATATTCCTCCCCTCTATAAAGACAAACAATAAATTTCATAAATAAAGTCTGCACACTAAAATGTCTATCAAATGGATGTACCTGCCACACTGAACACGCAAAATCCAAATGTCATGTAAACATTGAATCAAATATATATATATATCAGTAAAATTTAAATAACGAGACAGTTCAATTTGTTCAATGGAGACCACTTCACCAATCTGCAACCCTCCTCCTCCCTCGAAAACAAATGTAAATGAAATAACATTTGAAAATTTTGATTTAACAAAAGTCTATCAACGTTCGCCGGATTAAATGTCTTTCAAACACATGTAATAATATCCCTTTTAAATAAATGTGATTGTTTAACGTATACACAAACACACATCGGCATCAGGTTCAAAGGATAACGGACGCGACTTGAGGTCTTCTTGGTATGTAGGCTTCAGAATCAGTAGTACGTTATATAGGGTAACGGCACTGCTAACGGTTGAAATCCAACATGAAAAGTTGTACCAGGCATTCTCCACCAATGTTGATCTCACAGTGGCACATTTGACGTGTACCACCGGGTTTTATTACTGCACTCCAACGTTGTTGATAACGGTAACACAGGCGTTGTGCCACCGGAGATGGATCGGGTCCATCTTATGCAAGGTTCTCAAAAATAAAGTAGGACGATTTCCATCTTTTGTGCTATGTTAATTAAAATGGACGAGGCCGAAATGTAATAGCAAGGTTCTCAAAATAAAATGGACGATGCCCAATTTTGTGCAGGTTTCTAAATAATGGATCAGATGCTTCTGTATGAGCTAGAAATGTTCCTAACTTCAAACTTAACTTTAACTCTATTGGTTTCTGCCATGACAAAAGTCAAGAAGTCGGTCTCCCGTAAACTCTCTAAATAATAAATATTTAGGTAGAGATTACAATCCAGACAAACGAGCAACAACTCATAAAACAAACCAGTTCCAACTACAACTAGCTAACAGTCTACACTTCAAACTACGCAGAAGATCATCCATAATGCAAGCCAGTATTGAAAATGAAAATAGAACAAATTGGGATGCGTGACATACCTCCCTCGGAAAAAGAAAACCAAACAGTCAAAACTGAGTCGCATGACACCTATGAGTATATTGAAATAAATATAAGTTAAACCTATATATTTACAACAGAATGTAAAAACAAGCATTAAACAAAGGTAAAACAGTCTGAACTACAATAATCGTTCTTCAACATACCGTCTAATGATGAGAGCTTGACTTGACTATCTGCAGTCCTTTCAACTATAGCATGAACTTTGATAGACATATTTGGACACCTAGACCTGACATGACCTAACTGATGACATTTAAAACATCTCGTAGGTTTACGTTTCCTTCGTGATCTCAATCGCCTCCTCAATATATTAATTAAAATTTCAAAACTGTTATGAACTGTTTTACAACAATCTAAACTTTCTGTCTCATCAATAATCTCACGATCACCAGAAAAATGAACAGCTTCATATTCAATAGCTAGTGATACCGCCTCGTCTAAACGATGAGGGTGCTTAAAAGTGACAAATTTAGCCATCTCAATATTCAAACATGATGTAAATAAGTTAGTAAAATACGAATCCAAATCAGAAAAATTATCAGGATAATCCTTGTGAGCTAGTTTCTTAAAACGCTGACCAAAACCAGAAATTGTTTCATTTTCCTTCAAACTGCAAACTCGCAGTTGAAATTTAAAATATGCCACCCTTTCCTTAGGATTGAACCTCTGAATAAGAACATTTTTCAAGCAGTCATAATCATACAACTGTGGCCTCTGTAAGAAACGTAAGATAGTTTGAGCTTCGCCTCTCAATTCATTATTAACTGACATGCCATCTCAAATTTATTCCACTGATTCCAAAGAGAAACTGTCTCAAAATGAACAAAATAATCTGTAATATCAATGCTGATACCATCAAACAAACAAGGTTTTTCTTCAAACCTAATCATAGTTAAATATACATTTACAAAAGGAACCAAACGATGAAAATAAAATACCCCAGGAACAACTATTCAAAACTGTTCTGATTAGGACTGTCATATCCAGTGGCACCAAACATTGACTCAAATGTCTGCTCCATTTCTTATATATAATTTTGTTCAGTTACAAACCAGAAAAAGTTGCTTTATAACTCCGCATCCCACCCGCACTACCAAATGTAGCAGGAACAATTCTGCTGAAGATTCGGGGATGCGGACCACAGCTTAATCTGGTTTGTGAACTGAATTGAACGAAAACGACTGATGCCAAATGTGATGCGCTAAAATATATCTAAGTAAATGAAAACCGAAAACAGTGAAAACAATATATAATTTAATCAACAAAGTACAACTTTTATTATGTAGAGCCAAATGTATGTAGAATTGGAGGATTCAATGACTTCAAATTACCTTGGCTATGAAGGCATGTAGCTAATGCACTAACCTTAACGGTAGTTGGAAAGCTTGGTTTTCCTTGGTTGGACCGTGAAAGTCAGTCCTCAGAGGATTCAACCTAATAATTTCAAATCACTTATCTAAAATATATAGGTCTTCCGAAGAAGGTAATCAAAGGTATTGCAACGATGCAAATATTCAATTTTACAATATGAATAAATATCTTTAACCAATGAATTCAAATACCAAAAGCTATCATCGCAATTTAACAAATATGTCCTGAATAAGATTCATGTATATCATTAAATAAAGAAATATGAAATTTATAGTTTTAAACAAGGGAAATAACAATGCCGTTATAATCCTAACTGCCACACTTTATTAAACAGATACTTACTGAAGAAGAAGAAAACAAAGATCAGCATGCCATGATTAGTTTCTCAAAGAAGGTTATATCTCATATAACCTCATTGGTTTCTCCTAGGACTAATATGTTGTGTAATAAATAGTCCCAGGTTTCTCCAATGACAAGTTCTCAGTTGTTAAAATAAGGCAAAATACATTGCAAAGAAAGGGAGACAAAGGAAATGTCCGAATAGTCATAGTGAGAGAACGGGATAACAACTTGCCAATTTTGATGTTCTAAAATATTATTTTAAGTAATAAATGTAAATGTGGCCAAGAGAGTGAAATAATACCAAAAAAAAGTAAAACTAAGGAAAGAGGACGTGAAATTGAAAAGTTCTGCATAGAAGCAAAACATTCTTTTTGAAACTGGTCTTTCAATAATGCCTGCAATCTCCGCACTGTATGTAATGTACATATCACAATTATCTAAAATATTTTTATAATATATAATCACAGTATGAAAACGAGGATGTCAATACTGAGGTTGTGAGTTATAATACCGCTCATGGCAGGATTACAAGTCCAGTTATATGTCGAAGGTTAGTGGTTCTTTCCTGTCTCTGCGACTTTTTCCACCAATAAAAATTAACCAGCAAGAGATAGCACAATAGTTCTGAAAGTGGCGCTAAACACCAACCAATCAAACCCCGAATTTCAATATTCCTGATCCATATAAAAGTATTGGCAAAAGCATTATATTAAATGAGTTTAGTTGACATTCTAATGACCAATTGTTTTGTATGCATTTTGTTAATGCACTATTATTCATAGTTTTTGTGCATGCTAAATCGTCCGCAAATTAAAAGTTTTGTATCTAAAACTAAGTTTTCGGAAAGCCAGTTAAGCCTATTGAATAAGGTTTTTCTACATAATGTGTATTTTGGACAAACAAAGAAGTAATGGTAGACAACCTCAATATCGGACCCACAATGGCAAGAAGGATCATTTATAATATTAGCTCTAAATAGGTCGTTGTTTAAGAATGAAGTGGAACATCGCAATTGCGTTAAGATAATATTTAATTTCCTTTGGTCGTACAAATAAAACGTTTCAATTTTACACAATAGACTATCGTTTTTTAATTTTTTCTTGAATTTAGAAATAGAGTCGACACTGCGAATTTTTGGATCAAGTTTATTCCATTCACGTATTGTAGAGGGAATAAACGATTCAGTAGTAAGGGAAAGTCTACAAAATGGAACAATAATATCATGACCATTTCGCAACGGATAGTTGGTTGTACTTTGTACACAAGGAGGTACAAGATTACATAGGTACTCTGGTGCATGCTTTTGGATCATGTTATAAAACATCTGTAATGTTCTTCTCCTTCTTCTTTCAAAAAGAGATTCCCAGCCACCCTCAGAAAATAAAGTTTCAGTTTTTGTAAATATTGGTGTACCTGTTACTATTCTTGCCACCTCTAATTGAAAATTTTCTAATTTATGTGAGTAGCTTATTCCACAATTATCCCACACTTCCGTGGCATATTCAAAAATGGGTCGAATAAAAACTAAGTATAGTTTTTCTAAATTGTTTCGAGATAATCGGTATTTAAGTTTACGTAAAACATTTTTGTGTTTCTTTACACTTGTAATTATACTTTCAATATGATTGTTCCATTTTGCGTTACTACTGAAATTAACTCCCAGGTGCTTATGGGGTGTATTTAAAGGTAGCTAAGGTCTGGAGTCTCAATATTTGAAAAAAATCATAATTTCGGTTTTATCTGGGTTAAATGACATAAATAATATTAAAAACTGATTATGTTATCATGTTTATTTTTTCATCACATTTTATCAAGTTGTATTGAACATTATTATCATACTTGACTTTTTATACTAATGTATGCAATGTATATGTTTGCATTTTGTTTGATTTTCATGTTGTAAGCCATTTAGAAGACCAAACATCCAGCTCTTTCAGGTCACGATCGATAACAGATTTAATCTGTTCTCCGTCGTTACCAGAATAATTGAATGATGTGTCTTCAGCAAATAGCCGATACAGTGAAGTAAGCTTATCAGCAATATCATTAATATATAATACAAAGAGAAGAGGGCCCAGAACTGATCCCTGAGGAACACCAGCTGAAACATTACAGAAGGAAGAAGACGAGTTATGTAATACTACTCTCTGTTTTCTGTCGTGTAGATACTCCTAAAACCAATTCAATACGTCTCCGTCAATACCTTAAGCTTTCTTTTTACATATAAGGCCCCTATGCCAAACCTTGTCGAAAGCTTTAGAGAAGTCACAGAATACAAAACAATTTATATCTTTTTTCTTTCTTTTTTTTTACTACAAAACCCATTAGGCAAGTTATAGTTCTCATTGTATGCTTTCTTCACCATACTCTCACTGTCCATATTAAGATAAGATAAGATAAATGAAGATAAGATAACTTTATTAGCACTAACACATTGACAATAAATGGTTATGGCAACAAATTAAAGACTAACTACAATAACATATATATACAATGAAGGAGTGACAGTGGATAATTATGAGAGAAATATATAAAAAATAAATGAGAAGCATATACATTATTACAAAAATCAAGTACCTTTTAATAATGAGTTTCTCACCAACAAGCATTCATTCAAATAGTTGACAACAATTTTTAATATTGTTTGGGAATTACTATTTAGAATTGATATAAGTAAGTTATATGATAAGGAAGAAAATTTGTTGTTCAATAGAACATTATTTAATTTTTTAATAAGGTTATCTCTCACATATTTATAGGAGGAACATTTTAAAAGAAAGTGAAGTTCATCTTCAATGTCTCCATTGTTACAGCAAAGACATACCCTATTCTGCCTTGGTATTTTTAGATATCGCCCTCTTTCAATAGATAAAGTATGAGCACTTAACCTCAATTTACATAATGTTGATCTATCACTTTTGGATTTGCATTGATCAACATACGAGGGTCTTTTATTTGGTTTATAAAGTATATTAAAAAAGTTCATTTTTTTATTTTGATTGATGTCAGTCTCTTGCTTTTGGAAGGCTATATCATTGATTCTCTCTTGAATGTGTTTTAAATACATCTTAATATCAATAGGATTTAGATTAATAAAATGAAAACCAAGTCTTGAAATGAGATTTTTCATATTTATTATCCAAGAGTTATTTTTTTCAGTTGCTTTATATATTTTTAGGGCAAGTGAATTATTTGATTCAAGTATATGAAGCCAATATTTTATTGCTGAAAATTCTATTCTGGTATATAAAGGCAATCTATTTAGCTCGGCTAAACATGCAGCATTTGATGCTTTACAATGTATTCCTAGAATTTCTTTAATAAATTTATACTGCAAGTGTTCAAAGGGATCTGAATCCCTGTGTTGTTTGCCTATTCCCCATACTTCACTACCGTATAGAGCAATAGGCACAACTAGGGAGTCAAATAATTTTTCTAATAGCTTGCATTGGTTATTTAGTCCAATTGTTTTTTTTATTTTAAAAAGTGCTTTTCTACCCTTTTCAACAAGCAATGAGCTGCACAGATTTAGATTTCCTGTGTGCTGCAGTGTCATGCCAAGGTAGCAGTATGATTTGACAGTTTCCAGGAATTCGTTATTATATTTAAAAAAATTATTATGGGTTTTTCCATTTGAGTTAAATATAATGACTTTTGATTTGTTTATGTTGACTTCTAGTTTCCAGCATTTACAAAAATCACTAAGAACATTTAAAGCTGTTTGTAGTCCCTTTTCAGAATTTGATAATAAAACTATATCATCTGCAAATAAAAGGGAATTTATTGTTGTATCTCCAATTACAATGGGATCTGTATTAGCATCTTGGAGACTTTTTACTAAATTATTTATGTAAAGATTAAATAATAAAGGACTGAGAACATCTCCCTGTTTAACGCCATGGTTGGAGATAAATTCTTCACTGAGACCATTTTGGAATTTAATTCTACATGTAGTATCGTCATACATAGAATGAATTATATTAAAAAGTTTACAGGGTAATTTAAGTTCTAAAAGGATATAAAATAATCCATTTCTCCAAACTGTGTCAAAGGCCTTTCTGAGATCAACAAAGGCAGCAAACACCTTCTGTTTCTTATTTTTCTTTTGTTCTATAATAGATTTCAAGGTGAATATGTGATCTGAGGCACGGGAATTTTTTTTAAATCCAATTTGGTTTTCACTAATAATGTTGTGTTCATTCATGAATTTTGTAATTCTCATATATATAATTTTATTGAATAAAGTTTGGAGGTTATAGAAATACCTCTGTAATTTGAAGGGTCTAGCTTATTGCCCTTTTTGTGTATTAATGAAATGAAACTTTCATTCCATACCTTAGGAAATGTTCCTTTTTTGAAAATTAGGTTAAATAATTTAGTTAAAGGGTCAACTAGTACAGGTATACCATATTTAATCATTTCATTTGAAATCAAGTCCTTTGCACTGGATTTGCCATTTTTTAAGGTTTTAGAGGCTTTGATTATTTCATCTGATGTTATTGGTTGGTTATATGACATATTTATATTATTGTTTTTTAGTGCATTTATTAGCTCATCTAATTTTTTAAGGATAGTTTTGTGAAATTTATTGTCCTTTGGTTGAGCCTCGCAAGAATTTAAATTTTTGAAGAAGTTATAGAATGTTTGCTCGTCCAGTTTTTCAGTAGTATTATTTTCTGATGCTCGTTTCAATTTATTAAGTAAGTCCCAGAAGGATTTTGGGTCACTTTTGATATTATTGGACAGATCAGAACATATTTTATTCTTGTATAATTTTTCTTCTTGTTTACATTTTCGCCTCAATTTTGAGCGATAAGAGTAGTATTCTTTTCTGTAAGCTCCATTAAATGGAAATTTATTTATAAGAAAGGCATAGTGCTTAACAGTTTTATATAAGTCATCACATGAACCTGAAAACCAGGGTTTTCTTTTTGGTTTATTTGTTTGCTTTTTAAGGCGCCCTTTGATAAATTTGGCCGAAGCCAAAGCTGTTTCTTGAAGAATTGTGTTTAAGTCATTAACAGCCTCATTACAATTTAAGTATTTTGTACTGAGAAATTTCCTGAGTTTGGTACTTGTATTTTTATCCTGTATTAGTGTAGAGTCACGATTTATAGCTTCTGAATCCCATAAAAATTTACCTGGGAGTGGTTTTAAATATGCTTGTTGGGTTTTAGTATTGTCATAAAAAGATGTTAACAAGCTACAGCTTATTGCACAATGATCTGATAATGTTGTAAAGGCATGCACAGTAAAACTATTTATGGCATAAACATGTAATAAGTTTGCAGATGCAACTGCATAGTCAACAACACTAGAACCATTATATTTTATACAAGTATATTTACCAAGTAGATCGCCAATTGTTCTACCATTCAAAATTCGTAGATAATGATATGGTGCCAGAAATTAATAGTATTTTCAAAGGCTGACAATGAAAGTAGGAATAAACCTAATTCAGAAAGTACAGCATATTTTTGAATTAAAAGTTCGAGTTAACAAATTGAGTTATCCCTCTTTGTACGCTTTTATTCATTATTATCAATTATCAATAATTTTCAACTATTAAATTCAATATATATGTTTGTTAAATTATGTGTGGTTTTTTTTTTTTTGGTATTGTATGAACTTTGTGATTTTATTAATGTGTATCTTAAAAGAGCCATTTAAAAGGGATAAAGAATTAATTTGTGTTTGTTTCAACTTTGTTAGTTTGATGTTAGAGGTAAATCAACACTTCATAATAAAAGTCATGATACAAAACTAATGTCGAGAACAAATGCAATCTTCGGAAAATTGTCAACAAAAGTTAATTTTATAGTAATGTCTATTATAGATAATGATGTTGTTTGGATTTAATTCAGGTATTGTATTTTAAAGATAAACAATAATACTGGTGTAAATGTG
Source organism: Mytilus edulis (assembly GCF_963676685.1). Lineage (NCBI taxonomy): Eukaryota > Metazoa > Mollusca > Bivalvia > Mytilida > Mytilidae > Mytilus > Mytilus edulis. The sequence continues at coordinate 93,298,056 of NC_092346.1, forward strand.
TCGAGGACAATCATATCACGTGACGAAAACACTACCCTACTATGAACACGGAAGTAAAAACTCCTGTGTAGAAAACAAGTGCAAAATGTGAAGTGTTTAGTAATATACAGTGAAAATCTATAGCTAGAAATCAAAATGAGCCACGAAGAGGAAAATGACACAATTTACGCCAACGAGGACATCACTAAAGTTGCAAATATCAGCAAACTCTTACAGAACTTTCACATTGACAAACTTTTAGAAAATGATAAAAAGGAAATAGAACGTCTTGATGAAAACGTTAAATGGTATCACAAGAAAATACCAAGAGATACAGCAGAGCAGCTGCTTAAGGAAGGTAATTTTTAAATTGACAATAAAATAAAAAGCATGCAGTGTGTATGAGGGTAGCGTCGACATCAAACGGTCATATTGGCTACCGTTAGCATCAAAATTGGTGAAAATTTGACTGTAATTTGTCAAAATTCTTATCGTGATTTGTCAGAGGTCTCAAGTAATTATCATTACACTCATTTTTGGAAAAATTAAAGTGATTCATCACAATCATTCAATTTTTAAAAGAGCACATTTTATCGTCATGCACAAAAATTTACCATTAACATCATTTGGCAAGAGTTTTTGTATACAGGCACAGATTGGTGTGTACAGATGTAAATGTACATGTAGGTCTCCACACAAAATCTCATGAAAATAGAATGTACTAGGAACTAATCAAGTCTATTTGTATGAATTGTGCTACAAAATGGATATTTTTTTTAGCTTCAATAAGGTATCGCTTTGGGTCATGTAGGTCTTAAGGTTGTGTTTAAAAACTCCTCAATGAGGTATCGCTTTGGGTCATGTAGGTCTTAAGGTTGTGTTTAAAAACTCCTCAATGTTTGAAAGCTTCTTATAAAGTACATGTAAATGTAGTCCAAGTAATTATGATGTCTTGAAAGGCTATGATATTTTTTAAACTACTTATAAAGTTGAACACATTAAGACTATCTTCATTTTTGCTGTGATGCTTTTTTTTGCCTTTCAACATGCTCAAGACATAGGAATTATTTGGACTAGCATTAGACCAAACATTATCATTTCTGACACACATATTAAATCAGTCTTTGGAAACTGGGACATTACCATAGGAGTTGAAGCTAGAAATCATAGGAGTTGAAGCTAGAAATCATAGGAGTTGAAGCTAGAAATCATAGGACTTGAAGCTAGAAATCATAGGAGTTGAAGCTAGAAATCATAGGACTTGAAGCTAGAAATCATAGGAGTTGAAGCTAGAAATCACAGCTATTTATCAAAACGGAGATCATACACGTGTGGTCAACAACAGGCCTGTCTCTCTTACCTCAGTATTATGTAAAACAATTGGAACATATCATCTACCGCCATTTAATTGATCATTTAGGAAAATCACATTTAGCTGCGAATTTCTGTGTTATTTTATTTCTTGTGAAGAGTTGTCTGATTGGTAATAATACATTTTTACCACATCTTTTTTTATATCAGCCTGGTTTCAGATAACATCATACCTGTGAAATTCGATCAGTGAACTTTATAGAATCAGTCGCCCAATCATCTGTTATAAAAAAAGATGTTGATATGATTCTTAGATATTCATAGGCATTTGACACAGTCCCACATCAGCAACTTTTTCAGCTGATGAGTTACTACAAAATCAATAAGTGTGTGTAGATGGTGAAATAAATTAAATGTAAGCAGCAGGCGGCAAGATCTTGCACAACTTGTAGAAAGGGCCAGACCCTGGCAGATGACATTTCATCCAGCAAATTAGTTAATCCTTATGCTGACCAGAAAAAGCAACCCTGTTGTTTGAAACAACAACATAATAGGGCATTACCTGGAAACAACTACATTGTATATACATTTACCTGAATTAACATGAAAAGCTAATCAAACACTAGAATTATTAAGAAGGAACTCAATGTCCAATGATACAAAAGAGAGTTTCCATACTAAAGGTTAGTTAGACCACACCTTGAGTATGCATCAGCATTATGAGATGTACAAAAAATGCTGAATTAAACAAATCTATAGGGTGCAAATATAAGCTGCCCAATTTGTAACAAAAAAATATTTCTTGGAACCAGGACCTGTTACTAACATCCTACAGACACTTGTCTGGCTTATCCAGTAAAATGCAGAAAAGGAGTAAGGCTCATACTCCTGTATAAGTTCTTGCATGGAGAGGCATCTGTCACCATACCAGATTACATCAGGAGAACAAGCGTAACAACCAGGCAATATCAGAGACAGGTTTTCCAGAGTCAGGACACCAAGGGGTTCCTATTAATACAGCTTCATCCATAGAATGATTAATTGTTGACTGGAATCAACTACCTCAAAGTCCTATCCAAGCCCCCACAATGGATGCCCTGAGGTCTGATTGTTCAAATTCTTGTTGTACAATGTAACTGCAGATGTCTAATTATAGATTAGGACTTTATACTTACCGAAGGGGCCAAAGGCACATCATCTGATCATCCAAAAAAGGGAAATTAACAATAGGGAAGGAAAGTTGTCTGTGCTGTCATAAATTTTTGTTTTGAATATATCTTGTGTGAAACTGATATACATGTATATACTAGTTATCTAGAAAGGATATTTATTATGTTTATATTAGATTTATTTAATCCTTCATTACAGTTTGAATATTTCTGGGAAAGAATGTAACAGTAGAATTTTAAAAACATTGAAATGATACAATATAGTTGCACACATTTGAACATTTTCAAATTTCCACATCATCTGTCCATATGCGGATCCACTGTCTGTGTATAACCCTTCCTACATGTTGGTAGGAAGATTTTGTACATTTGTTGAGTCAGAATATGAAGACATATAATGTATGTACTTTTCTGTGTTGTATAACATTCTGTTCACATTCAATCCCCTTTCTTGTACATAGTTGCATAATTGTGATATTTTACAAGGTTGCTAGTTTTCTACTTAAAAAGTTTTCTTTAATATACATATATAAGTACATTGGATCATATATTTGTTTTTAATTAAAGGTTGCTTATTTTAAGTTATATGTATTAATATAGTGTTTAATGTCCTTCATGTTTTTTTCACCTTTGATGTGAAAGAGATACAATATTGTATCTCTATGACTTAGTGTACTTGTCATTTTAAAATACAGAGGATTAGGATAGTAAATTTATCTTTGAGAGTTAAAGTATAGTTATAAATAGAATAAGGAAGTCACGATCATTACCTAGATTATAAAATGTAAATTGAATTAAGATTTTAGCTGTGGTTATCAGTAATCTCTCCTTCTTGATGAAAACAAATTAAATGAGTGAACTTCAAATGATTTTAAATCTTTCATTTATAAACCACATCATAGAATACTATATACTAGGAACTGATGTATGTGTATTGATTAATGGTGTGTTGAATATGAAAAACATTTTTAAAAGGAAATAATATTCTTTTCAAATGGAAAGAAAACCTTATTTTAGTCAAATATAATATTCCCTGGCAGTGGGTACCACCGAGGTCTCTTTTTATTCAAAACATAATAAGTCAAAGTTCAGTATGGCTTGCCAGTACTTTATGTTTAAAAATGGGTAAAACCTAAACTAACCAATGAAAAAGATCATTTACCGGTACTTATAATAGATGTAAACTTTTGAAAATATGAGAACACTTAACATTAAAGGCAACACCCCATAATTTCTTATCACATATATTTTTAAACTATATTAAGCTTAAATTCGAAAAACGTAATAACAAAATCACTGCATTATTTTTTCATCCACTAATTCTTTAGAAATATATAAGTTTCATTGTTCAATGAGGCTTTCTGGCACCCCTTTTTGTCTTCAAAAAGAATTCTGTAAGAGTCCTTACTGAATAAATTATCTAACGAAATGAACCACAAGTATAATGTTATTTGTTTTCTACAGAGCTCTTTCAAACAGATAGATTTATCAAATTGTTATGGAAAATATCTCTTCAACATTCAAAAATACATTTGACAAAATCGGATAATATTAAAATAAAAGAATTGCTGGTTAGATATATTTCCCATGTACTTTAAGTATTTCTATATTTGACATACATTTGGAATTGATTTGAATTGAAGTACTTATATTGAAAAATGACTAACTACGCCGATGATATCATCTTCAGGAAATATTGGTCTAAATGCTCAAATAAGGTGACATAATTTCTGGGTTTTTTTTAGCTCGCTATAAATTATTTCAAGTCCTCCTTCATAAAATAAGTATTTAAGTATTGTATATTGTTTTTTAACAACAATAAGTTAAAATCTGTACCACTGTCTGTCTTTTAAATAGTTTTTATATAATGAATCAAGCAATAAATAAACATGATAAATGTCAAGTGTTTAAAACTAATTCTAATTATTTTTAAAACATTTCAAATAAATAGTTTCAGCTTCTCTAATTAAGAGCATATATATATATATATAAAAAAGAAGATGTGGTATGATTCCCTGAATGAGACAACTCTCTTGAAGAAACCAAAATAACACAGAATTAATTAACAATTATAGGGCACTGTACAGCCTTCAACAATGAGCAAAGCCTGTACCGCATAGTCAGCTATTAAAGGTCCTGAAATGACAATGTAAAACAATTCAAAGGAGAAAACTAATGGCCTAATTTATGTAAAAGTTGAACAAGCATGTATGTTTCCATTTTAATACAAATTTTGTAAAATGGAACCATACCAAAATGAATGCTCTTAATTAGAGAAACTGAAACTATTAAGTCTAATGACATGACATGCCAATTATTATAAACTTGTTCTGTAAATATGGACCTGTTCAGATTATATTGACCGAGGACTTATTTTGAGTGTCTATATTATCTAACAGGTCCTGGTATAACATATTGATGGAATCCTTTATTTATATGCTAAATACAACTGTATCATGTAAGTGGAGTTCAATTTTCTTAATGTATAATTAACATTGTTTTTTGCAAGATTTTGAATTTTGACTGTCAAATTGAATAGAAACATAAGGTCCATAAATTTAAAAATAGAAACAAGGCTTCATGAACATGTAACACCCTTTGAATCATGTGATCATAATAACCAATGAAAAAAGAAGAATGATACACAATATATAATATATTATTATTCATGGATTTCATGGTAACTTGTGAACCTTGAATTTGGATGAACAATGAACTACAAGTTTTACATAATAATGTATGCAGACATTGTTTAAACCATGAATGAAGTATCTAGAAATGCAAGTTTTTCTCAATCCATGAAAATTAGTACCTACAACATTCATGAAGATCACAGTAATTAATCTTGCTTTTTTGGCTCATTATTAGAAAATAAAACAATATAAATGCAGACAATAATTTCTTAATTTAAAGTATATTGAAAAAAGTGTGTCTTTGCATGCTGCACAACTAGTGTTAGAGAAATATATTTAATGTAATATTTTTTTAGGTCTTGCCCATGCTAACATGGATGGTATGTTCTTGATAAGAGACAGCACCAGTTCCACACAAGACTATGTTGTTTCTGTCACACATAAGGGCAAGGTCTATCATTTCCAGATCAAAGAAATCTACAAAGGACATTACCAAATTGATGAAGGACCAATAGTTCATGGTAAGATTCTATCAGCAAGACAATATCTATAAATGGCAAATGTTTCCCAAATTGTTAGTAGACACTTGATATATGGTATAGGAGTGATTTTACCCTTTTTTGTGTTTTGAGCCAAAACGAAAGAATAATGATAGCAACTGTACACAGAAAAAAATGATCAGCAGTTATACAAGATAAACAAAAAAAGAAAATTTTGTCATGAATTCTATTTTAATCAACAATGTTGGAGAGTGTCCATTGTTAAAGATGCTCATAGACCTAGGGGAGCAACACAGGCTCTATAGACATGACAGAGCCTCTAGCTTTAAAATCCATGTAGAAAATGTTTCATCATGAAAATTATTTGTTGTGTTCAATGTTTGCAAGTGAAATCAGCTTCTATTAACTAATGATTTTGTGTGTTTTTCAGGTCTTGACAAGTTAGTTACTCATTATCAATCATCACCAAATGGATTAATTACACAACTAACACAACATTGCTGTGCAGAAATACCACCAAATAAGGCAAGACAGCTAGGTCAGACAAATGTTTTACACAGGGCTGTTGTAGAAGGTAAGATGTAAATTGAATTTGATTTGTTAAGGTTGATAGTTACTGAAATTGATATTGATAGTCAACAGATTTTAATGTTCAAGGCAGAGATATATATACCGTATAAATCGTTAAATAAGCCGCAGGTTTTTTTCTCTGTCTTTGTCCCTGCGTGTTATACTCGGGTGCGTGTTATGTATGTATTATTTTCTGTTTTCAGGACGACGGTGAAAAAAAAATATCTGGATTTGTTTTCTGGAGACAGTCAGATTGTCAAGTGCTTGCAGTGACTTGATAAATTGTTAATGTGTCATATTTTGTTATGAATAAATAAATATATTTACTAAATCGTTTGTTTTTATTTCATTCAATCATTGTTGGTTTACAGGAAGTCGATAACCATGTGTTAGTGTTCATTTCGTAAACAAAGAAGTATATGTATTATATTAGTATTTAAAGTGCCTAGAAAATCAACCTAACAATATTAGATTAGATCTGATTCGTACACATGGTTACCATCCTACTTCAAGAAGCTATATGATAGTCTTCAATCAACACAAAATTCATTGAAATTCTTGAAAGAATGATTGTTAGATAATAATGGTATCATTACATTTCTATCTGGTTCTATTTTTGGTTTTGGAATATTTAATTTTTTTCAAATGCAAATGTCATCCATTTTGCTCTTGCAGTTTTAGCATTACAAAATGTGCTGACTAGTTAAATACTTACTAATTAACAAAACTTTGTTTTTAAAATGTTTTAAACAATATTATACATATTATTTCTTATGTTTCTCATTTATGATCATGTTATGTTTTATTTTAAGGAATAGCAGACCAAGTTCGAAAAATTTTGAATCATAGATTATGTCCTGATATAAATGCTAAAACGTCATGGGGTAAGTGTTAATAAAACATCATGGGGGAGGGGAGTGTTAATAAAACACCATGAGGGTAAGTGTTTAAAAAACTTCATGGGGTAAGTGTTAATAAAACATCATGGGGTAAGTGTTAATGAAACATCATGAGGTTGGTGTTAATAAAACATCATGCAGCGATTCCACTGGCGGTCGCCATCCATTTTCGCAATTTGCGAAAAAATAATAATTGTGGGGATAAAATTCATCATTTGCAAAAGAATTTGGCGAAAGAGATATATATAACGATTTATTTTCCTCCATCTTGTTTATTTACTTTTTTTCAAGTTTCTTGAACTTTACCCCATCAGACAATACTCCGAATTCACCATGACCTCATTAAGATTTGGACAGAAAATCAATAATCAGCTGATTGCATTTTATAGCTATCGACAACAAAGGACTAATTAATAAAGGTGTTGATTGAATTGATATACAAAATGATATGGTTAAATGGCTTCCGCTAAATGTCACATTTAGAATTTTATTTACCCCTTTGCGACGCAGGTGTTTGAAGCAAACTTTTGACGTCTCCTCTCCTTTTGAAGATAGTTTAGAAAAGAAAGCTATTGTTGTGACGAAAATGTTCAAAAGCAAGAAAAATTTCAGATTTAAAACTTTAATTATTCTTTGACTTTAATATAGGTAATTGATTAGGGAGACTACTTTAAAGTTGTTTGAGTGACACACGTGTTTCAAGCATAGTTTTACGTCTCAACTTTTTCATTTACGATGGTCAAGAAAAGAAAACTGTTGTTATAAATAAATATATCAAAAAGGTTGGGAACAAGCCCTCGAATGAAAGTAACCCTTCAATTTAATGACTACACATGAAGTGAGGGATCAATTGCATGTGATAAAAAATTTTGTTTTGTTGTAAAAACCACTTCTTAGTACAAAAGGGTACATCAGTATTTTTCTTTTAAAGAAACTTTCCCTACGAACTATACTGGAATTATATGATCAAAACATGTCCATTAATTTTGTTATATTCCAGGACTCATATCTTCTTTAATATTAAAAGTATAGTGGCCCCCTCATTTAGAAAATTGTTTAAAATGCAATGAATATTTTTCCCTTTTAAGTTAAAAAATTTTGTTGTTTTAAAGTAAATGTTTAGTGTATATTCATTAAAATGTAGACTCTGAAATAAGTTTGAGAGAATAATCATAGACACAATGGGCATAATCAGCTTATTTAAGGGAAGAGGGGGGGAGAAAAAAAGGTAAATTTTAAACAAAAAATATATTTATGATACTTGGCAAAAAAAATAATAAAGTGGCGAAAGAGGTGGCGAAAAAAATAATTGACCTAGGGGAAACCCTGATCATGCGATAAGTGTTAATAAAACATCATGGAGTAAGAGTTAACAAAACATCATGGTGTCAGTGTTAACAAAACATCATGGGGTCAGTGTTGACAAAACATCATGGGGTCAGTGTTAATAAAACATCATGGGGTCAGTGTTGACAAAACATCATGGGGTCAGTGTTAACAAAACATCATGAGGTCAGTGTTGACAAAACATCATGAGGTCAGTGTTAACAAAACATCATGAGGTCAGTGTTAACAAAACATTATGGGGTCAGTGTTAACAAAACATCATGGGGTCAGTGTTAACAAAACATCATGGGGTCAGTGTTGACTAAACATCATGGGGTCAGTGTTAACAAAACATCATGAGGTCAGTGTTGACAAAACATCATGAGGTCAGTGTTGACAAAACATCATGGGGTCAGTGTTAACAAAACATCATGGGGTCAGTGTTTAAATATCATTGTGTTAGTGTCAATTAAACATCATGAGGTTGAGGGTTGATAAAGCATCATGGGGTACATGTTAATAAAATATCATGGGATAAGTCTAAATGAAACATCATGTGGTAAGTGTTAATATAACATCATGGGTAGGGTTAAGAATAATATTAGAATATTAAAAAACATCAAGGTAGTTTCAAAAGATGGGAAGTTCATAAAACATGGAAAAAATCAAACATTAGATTAAATCAGTCAATGAAATGTTCTACATCTGGTTAATATTTATATGTTGGCATATCACAACAAGGTCATGCTTTCCCCAGACTGTTTATAATGTCTGAATACTAAATCCAGTGGATGTGTACTGATTGTTGTTTTTGTCTGGGGAAACTTTGTCTTTTTATTAGTCAAAATTGACTTTGAACTACCTTTAAGTAACTGTAAATAAATTTATGATTGGTACTTTATGTTTTTTTCTATTGTTAAGGTTTTGAGTATTTTGTGGTGATAAAATAAGATGAGTGATTATTTTATGTTTTCTCGAGAGGAATTACACCATGTTCCAGCTTTTCAAAGAAAGTATTATATATTGACATAAAATTATTCTGATTTTCTATTTACATAGGGTCTACTTGTCTCCATGATGCAGCAAACTATGGCTTTGAAGAAATTGTGAAAATATTGATTGAAAAAGAGGCTGATGTGGAGATGATTGACAAAGCTGGGTTTACAGCATTACATGTAAGGTTATCTCAGGCCATTAATATGTTTTATATATTAAAACCTTGATAAATATGATACTTCTATGGTTAAACTTACCAGTACATTTTGTGCTGAAAAACATTTATTCTTCTCTTTTCAGCAGAAGCTTAACACTTACAACCAAATTGTGTATTTGGCACCTGTTGCATATTTTGAAAAAATCAATAATAAATGCAGCAATTAAACAGCATAAATAAAAAACAATATACAAATGTACAACAAAAGACAAGTTGTAAAAATGTTTTACAGATACTATCAAAGATATGCCATTACATACATGGACACACAAAAAATCCACTCCCTGACTGCAAGTTCCTAGAATAACAAAAGTTACAAGGAAGAAAATAATAGCTTAGATAGAAATCTCCAGTATAAAATATATATATATATTTATTGATACAGCATTAACAAATGCTCAAACAGTGGCTTCAAAAAAATACTTAATCTGTTGATATCATTCCTTAAACAAAATTAATATCAGCCACTGTACATCTGAGCAGATTTCATATGCATTTTTCATAAACATTCTTAAAATCTAGGAAAATATTACTACATGTAAAAAGGTATTCTTTTATTTCTTTTTTATATTTAGTTCATAAAGAAAAGATTTGATAAAAAATATTTTCCAGCATTAAATGTCACTAATGCATCCTGATTAATCCTATGTGTTTCTTTCATTTCAGAGAGCATGTGTGACAAACAGACCAAATATAGTCAAGATTTTAATAGAGGAAGGAAAATCTGATGTACAACTCAGATGTCCAAAAACTGGTTGGGTGGCATTACATGTTGCTGCGTACAAAGGCCATAAACATTGTATACAGGTATATAATCTTATCAATGCAGTTGATCAAAAGGTTGTGTTCTTTTTGATAAACTGCGGTATGGGCTTTGCTCATTGTTGAAGGCCGTACGGTGACCTATAGTTGTTAATGTCTGTGTCATTTTGGTCTTTTGTGGATAGTTGTCTCGGCAATCATACCACATCTTCTTTTTTATACCTTAGATTTATAATTTGAGACTCTTTGTTAGGCCACTGCCCATCAATCAACAAAAGGCCAATTATTGTAAGTTTGTCAATCTTACACATCAGTTTATGTGTGTATATATCTGTCATCAATTTGTTCTAACCTTGTTGTTTCACTTCCTAAATACAAGGTGGAAGATGTCACCTTTCCAGGCCACAATTAAAAAAAATTAAGTTTGCCCAAACCCTACTCAAAGGTTGAGACAGTGGGTAGGTAGGTAGGCATTTTCTTTTTTTATTTCAAAAAGAGAAATTGAAGTATAGGGTGTTTATTAGTCTTCATTCCTATCTGATTAAAAAAAACTTCTTCAAATCAGGACAATAAAAGAATTTGAGTAGGCAGCTTTTTTCTGGGTTGGTAGCGTTTGGGCAAACAAACCTACCGGTATTCTTTTTTATGGCCCCAAGCTTAAAAATATGTGAATAGGTCAGGAAAATTATCAGAAATATCTGATTAGGTCAATAAGGTTCCAATAACTTCTTCATCTTACATCTTTCTTGGTGTTCCCTACTGTGTTTTTATCAACCAATTTTCTCTCTTTTGACACTTTGGTATTCCACTAGTACTCTGCTTACATTACACACCACATGAAATCCAAACAATGTGGGAAAAGGGTACATTTTAATCTACACGATATATAAAAAGACATACATTTTTAAAATCTATGTTAAATGCAAATGGTGAGGGAAACAGAAGCCCAACATCACCCCCTATCAATTAAGTACTGTAGTGGACCCCTAGGTTCAAACCCCTCAGAGACAGGTATTGAACTTGGTAATATTATTCATCACTACTAGAACGTGTGTAAGAGGTACAAGGAAGAAAACCGTACAGTGAAAGTCAAGGTCAAAAAGATATTTCAACTAAGTTACCCCTGTGCACTCATACAATAGTTTCTGCTTCCTCTGCATTCCAACCCTATTTGAGTGCTGTAGTTGAACTTGCCATATCTATTACAGCTATCCCTTTGGTATCTTTTGACTCTCTAGATGGTGTTGTATACATAGAAGAAATCTGTATTTGTGATATAGTGTACACCATGACAAGTTATAGATCAAGTTAGAATTTTGTGCCTATACAATAAATTTATTACCAGCAGGGGACTAATGCTTGTTACGTGTATTATTTCATTTCGAGCTAGTCAATCGAAAATGGTTACCCATTTAGATAAAAAAAAATGATAATTATTTTTTCAAACTGATTTGAATAACTGTGGGTACCAATTTTCGTGGATTGCGGAAAATTTGCCTTTTTCGTGGATATGTAATTTATTTTTTTGCCAAAATCTGCATACGACCTGATAGAAAATTTTTACTTCGTTTAACATTTGAATTCTTGGTTCACCTGTACCCACAAAATCCACGAAAATTGGTATCCAACAACGAATAATAATGAATCAACAGTTCTATAATGTAGTTTTGTCCAAACTGATGAGTCTACAATAATGTCAATTCCTCAATTATTGTGATAAAATTGTGAGAAATTTGCATTGAAGTTAATTTAGTGAGGATTTGTAAAATGTCAAACAGAGTGTATAGTTGTCATTTTGTTCTGTTGTAGGAATTACTGAACCATCATGCACCATTATTTCCCAGAGCAGAGGATGGATCTACTCCTTATGAATTAGCTAAGAGATATAACCGAACGGATTGTTTACAAATATTAAGTATGTGTTTAATTAGCAAAGAGATACAACCGAACGGATTGTTTACAAATATTAAGTATGTGTTTAATTAGCAAAGAGATATATCAGAACAGATTGTTTACAAATATTAAGTATGTGTTTAATTAGCAAAGAGATATATCAGAACGGATTGTTTACAAATATTAAGTATGTGTTTAATTAGCAAAGAGATATATCAGAACGGATTGTTTACAAATATTAAGTATGTGTTTAATTAGCAAAGAGATATATCAGAACGGATTGTTTACAAATATTAAGTATGTGTTTAATTAGCAAAGAGATATATCAGAACGGATTATTTACAAATATTAAGTATGTGTTTAATTAGCAAAGAGATATATCAGAACGGATTGTTTACAAATATTAAGTATGTGTTTAATTAGCAAAGAGATATATCAGAACGAATTGTTTACAAATATTAAGTAAGTGTTTAATTAGCAAAGAGATATATCAGAACGGATTGTTTACAAATATTAAGTATGTGTTTAATTAGCAAAGAGATATATCAGAACGAATTGTTTTACAAATATTAAGTATGTGTTTAATTAGCAAAGAGATATATCAGAACGAATTGTTTACAAATATTAAGTATGTGTTTAATTAGCAAAGAGATATATCAGAACGAATTGTTTACAAATATTAAGTAAGTGTTTAATTAGCAAAGAGATATATCAGAACGGATTGTTTACAAATATTAAGTATGTGTTTAATTAGCAAAGAGATATATCAGAACGAATTGTTTTACAAATATTAAGTATGTGTTTAATTAGCAAAGAGATATATCAGAACGAATTGTTTACAAATATTAAGTAATGTGGATCTATTATTATTCATTAGATACCAAAATTCATGGGTATATGAGAACCACAAATTTTAATGTTCAACAAAAGACGAATTTCTATTAAGTTGTATCCAGAAATTGGCAGAACCACCAAATCCCATATCCACAAAAATGCAAGGTATCTTCAATCCAGGAAAAATTAGTATCCACGAAAATAAATGAATCCACAGTATGTGATAATTAACCAATTATTACAATCTTATAAAATCTTAAAAGCTGTGGTTAATGAATTTAAGGTGCTTTTTTTTTTTATTATTTATCAGTGACGATTTGTTTCTTCACATATACATAGGCGGATCCAGGGCCCCCCCTTTTGTGGGAAAAATTTGGTTGATTATACATGTATAGGGAGTCATTGAAGCATGACTGGAGCCGGCCCCCCTTTGGTCAGTCAGCGCCCCCCCCCCCCCCCCCCCCTTAGGAAAAGTTCTTGATCCGCCACTGATATATCTTCCCACATCTGATTCTCATTTAAAAGCACAAAAATCTTAGCATTTCAATAACTTATTGACAACCAGATCAAACAAAACTAAATATAACATTATGGAAAACTCTTTTAATATAGTATAGATATTCAACCTTTTTAAAATCATGTTTAGTAACAAAATATTTTCAAACGTTTTTAAGTATTTATTTTATATAAGCGACTATCTATTACAGATTTTCCAGACTACAGATCAATAAGAACAAGAAAAGAATTATGGTTTCATTCTCATATTGACAGGAAGGTAAATAATTCATTGGTTTTAATCTTAAGTACGTCTCATTGACAGGAAGGTAAATAATTCATTGGTTTTAATCTTAAGTACGTCTCATTGACAGGAAGGTAAATAATTCATTGGTTTTAATCTTAAGTACGTCTCATTGACAGGAAGGTAAATAATTCATTGGTTTTAATCTTAAGTACGTCTCATCATTAGATGGTCACTGTGGATTCATTATTATTCGTTGGATACCAATTTTTCGTGGATATCGTGGGTACAGTTGAACAACGAATTTAAATGTTCAACGAAGGACAAATTTTCTATAAGGCTGTATGCAGACTTTTTCAAAACCAAGAAATCAAATATCCAGGAAATGTTATGGTTTTTCTCAACCCATGAAAATAGATAAATCCACAGTAATATTTGTTTTGATCTGATCTGAATTATCTTTAGATCTTACCTTAAAAAATAATCATATACGATAATGACCTTCATAAAGAGTTCTTATCTAAAATTATTTAATCGGGAAATAGTTAGCCCTGATCTGCAGGACCTGGTATAAATGACCTTTCAAGATTTCATAATTTTGTTATTACTTTTGATGGATTAATAGTCCATTTGCCAATTACCGATTTGATTCTGTTATTATACGACCGCAAAATTTGAAAAAATTTTCGTCGTATATTGCTATCACGTTGGCGTCGTCGTCGTCGTCGTCTGCGTCGTCGTCCGGCGTCCGAATACTTTTAGTTTTCGCACTCTAACTTTAGTAAAAGTGAATGGAAATCTATGAAATTTTAACACAAGGTTTATGACCACAAAAGGAAGGTTGTTATTGATTTTGGGAGTTTTGGTCCCAACATTTTAGGAATTAGGGGCCAAAAAGGGCCCAAATAAGCATTTTCTTGGTTTTCGCACTATAACTTTAGTTTAAGTTAATAGAAATCTATGAAATTTTGACACAAGGTTTATGACCACAAAAGAACGGTTGGGATTGATTTTGGGAGTTTAGGTTTCAACAGTTTAGGAATTAGGGGCCAAAAAAGGGCCCAAATAAGCATTATTCTTGGTTTTCGCACAATAACTTTAGTTTAAGTAAATAGAAATCAATGAAATTTAAACACAATGTTAATGACTACAAAAGGAAGGTTGGTATTGATTTTGGGAGTTTAGGTCCCAACAGTTTAGGAATTAGGGGCCAAAAAGGGACCCAAATAAGCATTTTTCTTGGTTTTCGCACCATAACGTTAGTATAAGTAAATAGAAATCTATGAAATTTAAACACAAGGTTTATGACCATAAAAGGAAGGTTGGTATTGATTTTGGGAGTTTTGGTCCCACTTTGTTTGATTTCATCAAAATTGAATAATTGGGGTTCTTTGATATGCCGAATCTAACTGTCATGACTGTGTATGGAGATTCTTAACTTTTGGTCCCGTTTTCAAATTGGTCTACATTAAGGTCCAAAGGGTCCAAAATTAAACTTAGTTTGATTTTGACAAAAAATGAATCAGTTAGGTTCTTTGATATGCTGAATCTAAAAATGTACTTAGATTCTTGATTATTGGCCCAGTTTTCAAGTTGGTCCAAATCGGGGTCCAAAATTAAACTTTGTTTGATTTCATCAAAAATTGAATAAATGGGGTTCTTTGATATACCAAATCTACAAATGTAACTGTGTATGTAGATTCTTCATTTTTGGTCCTGTTTTCAAATTGGTCTACACTAAAGTCCAAAGGGTCCAAAATTAAACTTAGTCTGATTTCAACAAAAATTGAAATCTTGGGGTTCTTTGATATGCTGAATCCAAAAATGTACTTAGATTTTTTATTATGGGCCCAGTTTTCAAGTTGGTCCAAATCAGGATCTAAAATTATTATATTAAGTATTGTGCAATAGCAAGTCTTTTCAATTGCACAGTATTGCGCAATGGCAAGAAATATCTAATTGCACAATATTGTGAAATAGCAAATTTTTTTTTAATTAGAGTTATCTTTCTTTGTCCAGAATAGTAAGCAAGAAATATCTAATTGCAAAATATTGTGCAATAGCAAGATTTTTTTTTAATTGGAGTTATCTTTCTTTGTCCAGAATCAACTTAAATCTTTGTTATATACAATATACAATGTATATTCACTTTTTACTACCAACTGATAAATTATAATAAATAACATTCAGTGATAACAAGCAGTTTTTTTTACATCTTAATATTTTATGATGTATTTAAATGAGTAGTTATTGTTGCAAACTCCATTAGAAATTTTAATTGAGATTAGTTTTGGAATAAGGGAAAGGGGGATGTGATTAAAAAAATTGGGTTCAATTTTTCTCATTTGAAATTTCATAAATAAAAAAGAAAATTTCTTCAAACATTTTTATGCCCCACCTACGATAGTAGAGGGGCATTATGTTTTTTGGTCTGTGCGTCCGTCCGTCCGTCCGTCTGTCCGTTCGTTCGTCCGTCCGTCCGTCCCGCTTCAGGTTAAAGTTTTTGGTCAAGGTATTTTTTGATGAAGTTTAAGTCCAATCGACTTCAAACTTAGTACACATGTCCCCTATGATATGATCTTTCTAATTTTAATGCCAAATTAGAGTTTTTACCCCAATTTCACGGTCCACTGAACATGGAAAATGATAGTGCGAGTGGGGCATTCGTGTACTGAGGACACATTCTTGTTTTGAGAGGATTAATATTCAACAGCATAGTGAATTGCTCTAAGAGAAAACAAAAATTTTAAGTTCATTAGAACACATTCATTCTGTGTCAGAAACCTATGCTGTGTCAACTATTTAATCACAATCCAAATTTAGAGCTGATTCCAGCTTGAATGTTGTGTCCATACTTGCCCCAACCGTTCAGGGTTCAACCTCTGCGGTCGTATAAAGCTACGCCCTGCGGAGCATCTGGTTACACACTTTTTAAACGAATTACTTCCCTTTGTGAATCGTTGACTGGTTCCATACCGGACAAAATTGGCTTTTGCCAAGCAAAGCATAGCAAATTGAAAGTTGTGTATCGGCAGTTCAATTAATTTTTCACGAAAAACAATTTCTGATGACAAAAGTATTTATCTTAACAACAAATTAATGTAGTTAAAAGATTTGAAAACCTTACAGATTACTCACATTACGCACAGGTAAATTTGCTCTTTCTACTAGCTCCCCATTGTAAATTAAAATGAGTGTCCCTCATAAGGGAGACAACTAAAAAGGGATCTCTAATAACAGGGTCAATTGACGGGAATTGTCAAATAGTCAATTTACAGAACTGAGGGTATTGAACATTTGTTGTATACATATATGTTTGTGTTTTTAGAGTCTGTTTTTTTGTTAAAAATTATCAGTATTTGAATAAGATGTGCAACTGAATCTTTTGGCTGAGCTAATTTCACCAAATATTATAGAGACATAATAAAGATTTCAACATAGTACCATGGGATACCACATTTATACAAATACTCAAAGATAGTATGTGCAATTGAATTGTTCTAAAGTCTGTTAATCATGGTTTTTACCTGTATAAGAAAGATTTAATGTGGATTGAATTTGTCAACAAATAGTTTCACTTTCAATGTTGACATTTTTTTCCTTTTAATAGTTAAACATAGCTGGTGTTTCTTTAAAGGGACGTGAGTCACCTTCAATTATTATTTCCTTGATTTAACAGACAATGAATCCCTGTCAACTTACATCTTTTTTATTTTAAGTAATGTGAATCATTATAAATAGTATTCTTCTCCATTTCAGACTGCCACAATGTTATTAGAAGCCCATCAAAGCAAAGAAGGACTATTTTTAGTACGGAAAAACAAGAAAGATGTTAACTATCATGTGATCACAGTTTGTCATAAACATCATGTATTCAATTATGAGGTCAAGGTTAAGGTAATTATTTTATTAAAGGAGTGTTGGTCCATATTTATAATATCACTACTGGTCATATAGTAGTTATAGCTGGGTAACTAAACTAACTCTTATATTTTTAATTGGTTCAATTTAGACTTAGAACAAGTCTTCATTAAATATCAAATATCAAGAATTGGAAATTGACCTGTCATTTGGTTTTTTTCCATTTTATGCCCTGTTGCTAGGCTAAGTGGCATTAAGGTTTACCCTTGTCTGACTGTATGTATTTATGTCCAGAAATTTGTTTCTGTTTTATAACTTTTGTTTGCCTCAACAATGCTTATTACCACCAAACACAGATCTTTTTTTTTGAATTTGGGGGGTATCATGTTCACCATTCTTAAGTTATGTCCATTTATAGATTAAAAATTCATTCCTGCACTCTAATTTTACTTTTTTATTTTAACACTCAAAACCCCGCGCAATTTATAATGACAACATACAGAAACAAATGTCATTAAATATCAAGAAAACAAAATGTCAATAGGTTTGAATTAGTATATTGACTCTTCCACATTTACAAGCAGACACGTCTATGTCCCATGGCAACATTCTTCTTTTATTTATTTTATAGCACACTTTGTTAGGATAAAAAATACCAGGGTTAGAATTGCACATAAATATTTCTTATAATGTAATAAATAACATTCAGAAAGGAGAATTTAACTAGAAAAGTCTGAATGTAGGAACATCTAAAATTTTTGAATAAATGAGGAAAAAAACTTTTTCTTAAAATTGAATTACCATTCTTTGCTGAGATATCCACAACTTGCACACAATTAACATAAAAATTTGCAACAATTTTTTGCAAATTAAATTTCTCATTTCTCATTTATAACCAAAAAATCATAATAACAGTGACATGAACTATTTAAATAAAGTTTCTGGGTTTAAAAAAAAAATTCTGTATCTGAAATTAGTAAAAAAAAAAATTGTTGAAGTTGGCACAGAACTAATTTTTAGAAAGTATTACGATAAAACTGAAACATGAATATATATGAATATTCTCATATACATAAATTGGATGGAATAACATTGAATGAGTTTTAAATAAATGCAATTAAACTATTTTTTGCCTTCAACAAAATAATAATAATAATATTAGCTACTGTGTTTAGACAAGTGCAAAACTAAACTATCTCTCAATATGCACTAAGATATATAACATTTGAGTTAACATATTAATTATGACTATTTCAGGACTTTAGGGGCCAGTTAGTACATTATATAGATGATGGACCATTATTTGATGGCTTAGAGAGATTAGTGGAACATTACCACAGAACCAAAGATGGACTTATAACTACGTTAACCAGTGCTCTCTCAACTGGTTTGTTTTGTTAAATGTTTATGACTTTAATAATGTTTAAAAATTATTAGAGAACCTGATTCCACCACCATATCCTGTAACTACTATATTTGTTCACTCCTGAAAGTTAAATTTAAATATTTGAAACGCTCAGCAAGCCTTGGGTTTTAAATTTGAAAATGTAGATGTCTGAAGTGGATATTTATTGTATCACACTCGTTACAGTGGTAGCATCTATATACATGTACATAGGACATATTGTATCACACTCGTTAGAGTGGTAGCATCTATATACATGTACATAGGACATATTGTATCACACTCGTTACAGTGGTAGAATCTATATACATGTACATAGGACATATTGTATCACACTCCTTACAGTGGTAGCATCTATATACATGTACATAGGACATATTGTATCACACTCGTTACAGTGGTAGAATCTATATACATGTACATAGGACATATTGTATCACACTCGTTACAGTGGTAGAATCTATATACATGTACATAGGACATATTGTATCACACTCGTTACAGTGGTAGAATCTATATACATGTACATAGGACATATTGTATCACACTCGTTACAGTGGTAGAATCTATATACATGTACATAGGACATATTGTATCACACTCGTTACAGTGGTAGAATCTATATACATGTACATAGGACCAATCAGATATTGTATCACACTCGTTACAGTGGTAGAATCTATATACATAGGACCACAGCAGATATTGTATCACACTCGTTACAGTGTTAGAATCTATCTTCATGTACGTATGACCACAGCAGATATTGTATCACACTCGTTACAGTGGTAGAATCTATATACATGTACATAGGACCACAGCAGATATTGTATCACACTCGTTACAGTGGTAGAATCTATATACATGTACATAGGACATATTGTATCACACTCGTTACAGTGGTAGAATCTATATACATGTACATAGGACATATTGTATCACACTCGTTACAGTGGTAGAATCTATATACATGTACATAGGACATATTGTATCACACTCGTTACAGTGGTAGAATCTATATACATGTACATAGGACCAATCAGATATTGTATCACACTCGTTACAGTGGTAGAATCTATATACATAGGACCACAGCAGATATTGTATCACACTCGTTACAGTGTTAGAATCTATCTTCATGTACGTATGACCACAGCAGATATTGTATCACACTCGTTACAGTGGTAGAATCTATATACATGTACATAGGACCACAGCAGATATTGTATCACACTCGTTACAGTGGTAGAATCTATATACATGTACATAGGACATATTGTATCACACTCGTTACAGTGGTAGAATCTATATACATGTACATAGGACATATTGTATCACACTCGTTACAGTGGTAGAATCTATATACATGTACATAGGACATATTGTATCACACTCGTTACAGTGGTAGAATCTATATACATGTACATAGAACATATTGTATCACACTTGTTACAGTGGTAGAATCTATATACATGTACATAGGACATATTGTATCACACTTGTTACAGTGGTAGAATCTATATACATGTACATAGGACATATTGTATCACACTCGTTACAGTGATAGAATCTATATACATGTACATAGGACATATTGTATCACACTTGTTCAGTGATAGAATCTATATACATGTACATAGGGCATATTGTATCACACTTGTTACAGTGGTAGAATCTATATACATGTACATAGGACCAATCAGATATTGTATCACACTCGTTACGGTGGTAGAATCTATATATAAACATGTACATAGGACCACAGCAGATTACAGTGGTAGAATATATATACATGTACATAGGACCACAGCAGATTACAGTGGTAGAATATATATACATGTACATAGGACCACAGCAGATATTGTATCACACTCGTTATAGTGGTAGAATCTATCTTCATGTACATAGGACCAAAGCAGATATTGTATCACACTCGTTACAGTGGTAGAATCTATATACATGTACATAGGACCACAGGAGATTACAGTGGTAGAATATATATACATGTACATAGGAACACAGCAGATATTGTATCACACTCGTTATAGTGGTAGAATCTATCTTCATGTACATAGGACCACAGCAGATATTGTATCACACTCGTTACAGTGGTAGAATCTATATACATGTACATAGGACCACAGGAGATATTGTATCACACTCGTTACAGTGGTAGAATCTATAAACATGTACACAGGACCACCACAGATTACAGTGGTAGAATCTATATACATGTACATAGGACCACAGCAGATTACAGTGGTAGAATCTATATACATGTAGATTGGACCACAGCAGATTACAGTGGTAGAATCTATATACATGTACATAGGACCACAGCAGATTACAGTGGTAGAATCTATACATGTACATAGGACCACAGCAGATTTAAAGTATAAATAAAAAATATATGAAAAATATCTTGTCAATCAAAATTGATTGCATAAGACTTTTATAGGTAAATTACACAGAATAAGAAATCTTATTATATTTACCTCATGCCACTTTACATATTTTGATAAATATAGATTCTTACATTCATACCAGTGGATTGTTAGATCTATCCAATCGAGATAGTTGAATTATTGATTTTAAAGTCTGAGGCTTGTCATGGACTTTAAAATGTATAATTTAACTATTGAGATTGGATATATCCTATAATCCATGAATAACTATGTAAGAACCTGTTTCTCTGATGATTAAAACATAAATTTTCATTTGTTAAACGAAAATCATCTTTGAGCGCCTTCCACATTTCACAAAGTTGTCAATTTCATTAACACCTGTTACCATATTTTGATTCATCCAGTGAACTGACAATGGTTCTCATCCAATATTTTCAGAGATCACCGGCAACCACACATTGATTTTTTTTTTATACAATGGGTGTGGAAAGGGATGAGTTGTCAAAGAATTATAGAAATATAGATTCCATAACTGCAACAAGTGTATTACAATATTTCTCCACTTAAGACAGTTAAATTTTATTATTTAAAGCGAGAGACTTGCCGAGCTTTTTAAATAATTAAAATTTAACTGTTGAGAGTGGAGAAATATTGTAATACATGCGTTACAGTGGTGGAATCTGTTTCTCTAATGAATTTTATCCTTACTTTTCGAAGATTTGAGGATAGTTGTGTACTTTTGATGTGACGTCATCAGGCATGGTCGCCTTTTTTCATGACGTCACAATAAGAAAATTCAGAAGAAAACAAGGCAATTCAACGTCACAATTAAATTTCAACCAATAATTTGCTGAGAACAGACTTTTCACTTGTGAGGAGAAATATTTTTCTCACACCAGTCAGGAAATGTGAAAATAGCACAAAAATTAGAGAAAGTTTAATTCACACCACTTTACATATTTATTACACTGAATACGATATGTAACAACTTAAGTTCACACCACTTTACATGTTTATTACACTGAATACGATATGTAACAACTTTAGTTCACACCACTTTACATATTTATTACACTGAATACGATATGTAACAACTTAAGTTCACACCACTTTACATATTTATTACACTGAATACGTTATGTAACAACTTTAGTTCACACCACTTTACATATTTATTACACTGAATACGTTATGTAACAACTTTAGTTCACACCACTTTACATGTTTTATTACACTGAATACGATATGTAACAACTTTAGTTCACACCACTTTACATATTTATTACACTGAATACGATATGTAACAACTTAAGTTCACACCACTTTACATGTTACAGCTGAAACAGTACAACCACTTATATCAGAGGATCTTGAGGATTATTATAATGTTCCAGACAATGATGAAGGTTAGTAGTTTTCTCCAGAGAAAGTAAGGGAACATGTGGGTTTGGTTTTGGAATATAGCTCTTCATCTTTTTAATTAGCTTTTGATTTTCAAATATTTTGTCTCGAGCATCAACCAAGAGACATTATTGTCGAAATTCGCATTTGGAGTCGATTTCACAAAAAAAACTTACTACTAAGATTGATCATAAGTATACTGATTTGTTTATTCTTTATTATATAATCATGTCTTGGTGTTTTAGAAGAGGAAAAGGGTGTTGTCATGTTCTAGTTTTACTGTTAACCCTTTGTCTGTTATCTCAAAAGATGCTACCTTGTGGTTTCTTACTGGTGTGCTTGCCTCTAGTGGATAAGGTCATGGGTGCATTACCCTGCCAGGTAAAAACCAAGTCTTGGCAATTGGTTTATGTTGTATTTCTGCTTAGCATGCTGGATTTAGCATGGTTATCAGAATAATGTGTTCTAAAGGAGTGACATGTTTTCCCACAGATTTCCTTTGTAAATTGGCTCATTCAATATCCAGCTAAGTATGTAGATCTTGTATCAAGCAGATAACTTTTCATATTACTTGAGTGTTCTCATACTTAACATGAAACACTTGCCACTGGACTTTAAACACCAGTGATTGGCTATCCATCTATTTATAATGTAGATTTGATTAAGCATTAGTTGAAAATATACATAGAATGGAAAATGTTCATGCCCATGAGGATTAAAGATATTTAAATAAGCTTGATCTTTATTTGCATAATTTAATTATATTGATATGAAGTGCAGTTGAGTTTTTTTTATAACTATTTTAATGAGAAATAAAAATTTTAGCAAGAGAATTTTTGAGAAAGATGTCAATGAAGTAGATTTTGCATTGCTGTCAACTTATATTTGCATTTTTTTTTTAGATCGACCAAAATTACCACCTCGCCATGATAGTCCTGCAGAAGAAATATATGAAACAGCAGACGATGGGGATGTTCCTGCAACTCCTCCACCTTTGCCTTCTAGTCAGGTTAGTGTATATAGATCCCCTATTAAAATTCTGTACATTTTATCTTTCAAGAACATTACATCCACAAGTAATTGCAGGAAAGAAACACAAACCTTTTTAAAAGTACAGTCAGTCGTAATAGTATCAAATTTATCTATCATTACCATTAGAGTGTAAAATATTTATAATTATTTTTTAATATATCAACCTGGTTTTAAACTGCATTTCTTAAGAAATGTTTAAGTTCCCAAGGTAAACCTGTACTTGTTCAAATGTTTGTAAGAGAACCCTTAAAAACCTGTTTAAATTCCCAAAAGAAGTGAACAAGTAATAGTGTCTCTAAAGTTTTCAAGTCATTGCTGATTTCATACCATTTGCCTTGCAAAGTACAGTTGCATCCTTAGACTATTACTTTGGTTTAGAAACCTCGAAGTGCACCACAGAGTACTCTTATCTTCATGTAAAGTGCTCATATTAAAACATTAGAAACCTAGAAGTGCACCACAGAGTACTCTAATCTTCATGTAAAGTGCTCATATTAAAACATTAGAAACCTCGAAGTGCACCACAGAGTACTCTTATCTTCATGTAAAGTGCTCATATTAAAACATTAGAAACCTCTAAGTGCACCACAGAGTACTCTTATCTTCATGTAAAGTGCTCATATTAAAACATTAGAAACCTCTAAGTGCACGACAGAGTACTCTTATCTTCATGTAAAGTGCTCATATTAAAACATTAGAAACCTCGAAGTGCACCACAGAGTACTCTTATCTTCATGTAAAGTGCTCATATTAAAACATTAAAAACCTAGAAGTGCACCACAGAGTACTCTTATCTTCATGTAAAGTGCTCATATTAAAACATTAGAAACCTCGAAGTGCACCACAGAGTACTCTTATCTTCATGTAAAGTGCTCATATTAAAACATTAGAAACCTAGAAGTGCACCACAGAGTACTCTTATCTTCATTTAAAGTGTGCTCATATTAAAACATTAGAAACCTTGAAGTGCACCACAGAGTACTCTTATCTTCATGTAAAGTGCTCATATTAAAACATTAGAAACCTTGAAGTGCACCACAGAGTACTCTTATCTTCATGATAAGCGCTCATATTAAAACATTACAAACCTAGAAGTGCAGCACAGAGTACTCTTATCTTCATGTAAAGTGCTCATATTAAAACATTAGACACCTCGAAGTGCACCACAGAGTACTCTTATCTTCATGTAAAGTGCTCATATTAAAACATTAGAAACCTCTAAGTGCTCCACAGAGTACTCTTATCTTCATGTAAAGTGCTCATATTAAAACATTAGAAACCTCTAAGTGCTCCACAGAGTACTCTTATCTTCATGTAAAGTGCTCATATTAAAACATTAGAAACCTCGAAGTGCACCACAGAGTACTCTTATCTTCATGTAAAGTGCTCATATTAAAACATTAGAAACCTCTAAGTGCACCACAGAGTACTCTTATCTTCATGTAAAGTGCACCACAGAGTACTCTTATCTTCATGTAAAGTGCTCATATTAAAACATTAGAAACCTCTAAGTGCACGACAGAGTACTCTTATCTTCATGTAAAGTGCTCATATTAAAACATTAGAAACCTCGAAGTGCACCACAGAGTACTCTTATCTTCATGTAAAGTGCTCATATTAAAACATTAAAAACCTAGAAGTGCACCACAGAGTACTCTTATCTTCATGTAAAGTGCTCATATTAAAACTTTAGAAACCTCGAAGTGCACCACAGAGTACTCTTATCTTCATGTAAAGTGCTCATATTAAAACATTAGAAACCTAGAAGTGCACCACAGAGTACTCTTATCTTCATTTAAAGTGCTCATATTAAAACATTAGAAACCTTGAAGTGCACCACAGAGTACTCTTATCTTCATGTAAAGTGCTCATATTAAAACATTAGAAACCTTGAATTGCACCACAGAGTACTCTTATCTTCATGATAAGCGCTCATATTAAAACATTACAAACCTAGAAGTGCAGCACAGAGTACTCTTATCTTCATGTAAAGTGCTCATATTAAAACATTAGACACCTCGAAGTGCACCACAGAGTACTCTTATCTTCATGTAAAGTGCTCATATTAAAACATTAGAAACCTCTAAGTGCTCCACAGAGTACTCTTATCTTCATGTAAAGTGCTCATATTAAAACATTAGAAACCTAGAAGTGCACCACAGAGTACTCTTATCTTCATGATAAGTGCTCATATTAAAACATTAGAAACCTCGAAGTGCACTACAGAGTACTCTTATCTTCATGTAAAGTGCTACTATTAAAACATTAGAACCTAGAAGTGCACCACAGAGTACTCTTATCTTCATGATAAGTGCTCATATTAAAACATTAGAAACCTCGAAGTGCACCACAGAGTACTCATATTAAAACATTAGAAACCTCGAAGTGCACCACAGAGTACTCTTATCTTCATGTAAAGTGCTCATATTAAAACATTAGAAACCTCGAAGTGCACCACAGAGTACTCTTATTTTCATGTAAAGTGCTCATATCAAAACATTAGAAACCACAAAGTGCACCACAGAGTACTCTTATTTTCACGTAAAGTGCTCATATTAAAACATTAGACACCTCGAAGTGCACCACAGAGTACTCTTATTTTCATGTAAAGTGCTTATATTAAAACATAACAATCTGTAAAACCATCCTTACAGGATTAGAATAATTATAAAATTGTAACAAAAACTCAACACTCGTAATAAACCACTTAACAATTCAGTGTAGTTATAAACCATAACAAATTACAAAAAATAAAGTGTTACAAGTCATTTGCTGATTCATGGGTGGAGTTACTGATGATTATGTATAGTTGTGAGCTGTTTTTGATTGTTACAAGCTATTTACTCAAAAGTTAATCTGTGGACAATAGTAAGAAGATTTTTGACATGTTATTACATTTGTCTATCCTTTCATGGAACCTTAGGAGTATATGTGAGTTGTTGCAAGATATTTACGGATACTAGCGGGATATTTATGAATGATTGGAACTTACCATAAGATGGCAATCAATAAGGTCTTTTATAATACATCTGTAAATGCAGTCATCATTAGTTTTAAGTTTTAAGACTAATATGTTATAAAATTGAGAATGGAAATGGGGAATGTGTCAAAGAGACAACAACCCGACCAAATAAAAAACAACAGCAGAGGGTCACCAACAGGTCTTCAATGTAGCGAGAAATTCCCGCACCCAGAGGCGTCCTTCAGCTGGCCCCTAAACAAATATATACTAGTCCAGTGATAATGAACGCCATACTAATTTCCAAATTGTACACAAGAAACTAAAATTAAAATAATACAAGACTAACAAAGGCCAGAGGCTCCTGACTTGGGACAGGCGCAAAAATGCGGCGGGGTTAAACATGTTTGTGAGATCTCAACCCTCCCCCTATACCTCTAACCAATGTAGTAAAGTAAACGCATAACAATACGCACATTAAAATTCAGTTCAAGAGAAATCCGAGTCTGATGTCAGAAGATGTAACCAAAGAAAATAAACAAAATGACAATAATACATAAATAACAACAGACTACTAGCAGTTAACTGACATGCCAGCTCCAGACTTCAATTAAACTGACTGAAAGATTATGATTTCATCATATGAACATCAGGCACAATCCTTCCCGTTAGGGGTTTAGTATCATACCATCATAACATATATGAGAAGAACATAACCCGTGTCATGCCAACAACTGTTTTTAGAATAAATGTGTTTAGTTCCGATGCAAAGACTTTATCAGTGACTCAATATTAACGCCAAAATATGCAATCTTTAATGACTTGACAACAGTATCGTAATTATATCCCTTCTTAATAAGTCTATTCAAGGGTTTTGTAAGTTTCTGAGGTGAATACTGACACCTTTGTGCTTTATAAAGAATATTACCATAAAAAATTGGATGTGAAATACCTGAACGTATTAGAAGTCTGCATGTTGAGCTATATTTACAAATGATGTCTTTATACCGATGATAAAATTTAGTAAATGTTTTGACTAGTTTGTGATATCGAAAACCCTGGTGTAATAATTTTTCAGTAATACATAAATTTCTCTCGTTAAAATCTAAAACATTGTTACATACACGAGCGAATCATACAAGTTGAGATATATAAACACCGTAAGATGGTGACAAGGGAACGTCACCATCTAAAAACGGATAATTAACGATAGGAAATGAAAAATCATCCCTTTTATCATAAATTTTAGTATTCAGCTTTCCATTAGTGATATAGATATCAAGATCGTATATGTATATTTATATCAAATGTATATTTTATACAGCCTCCTCCAAAAAAGAGTATCTCAGTAGAACCGAAGGAACCGAAAGAACCGAGGGAACCGAAGGAAGAAGAAAAAGAAGTCTGGAATATAATTGATAAAAAAGACATTAAAATTTGTATGTATAAAAAAGAAGATGTGGTATGATTGCCAATGAGACAACTCTCCACAAGAGACCAAAATGACACAGAAATTAACAAATATATTCTATTTGATACATCAGTACATTTATAAACACAAATCACATATGCAACAAGTCAATAATAAAAATTGTTGTCTAGTTTTTATGAACAGAGAATTGGATAAAATGTAGTAAATTGATATGACTTAAAACCAAAATATTAGACAAAGGAAATACATTTGATGATTTAGCATCCAAGCTGATTGAAACTTAACTTTGGAAAAATTATGCTATTGTTGGAAATTGCTAGTGAACTTTCATAACAAAGGAATGTATTTATTACAGACATACACATTTGTCTGTCCAATTTTAATTGATCATCAATGTGTTACACAAATGATTGTTATTCAATCTTTTTCTAACCCCAATGTATAGGTAACATGAAAACTGCAATAGAAGGTGTGAAGTAAACAAGTCCATTTTTTGTGTTTTTCAAGAATGAAGAATTCCACAAATTGTTGCAACCCACACAATGATCCAATAATGAAAATTAATAATTTTATTTTTGAACAACTATCCTTTATAATATATATTTTTGAACAACTATCCTTTATATATATTTATATACAAGTCCTGTTATTGCAGTATATTAAACTATTGCTTTTTTTCTCCATTAAACTTGTTTGTCCTCTAAACTTTATTTTATGCTGATAACATTTTTTTTCAGGTGAAAAACTTGGAGAAGGAGAATATGGAGAGGTGAAGAAGGGGAAATATACCAGGAAAGATGCCAAAGGAAAAAATGCACATAAGGTATAAAGTCATATACCACCACTAGTGTTAGGTTTATCACATAATTCTAATATATTGTATATACCCTTTATGAGCCCCAATTACAATGTTTAAATATTTTAAATCAACAGGGAGCTGCTATGGGCGCACAACATTTTAGCGAAAAATTTTGAACTACTAGGGGACATTTGCGCGCTGACATTAGAGCCCATTTTAGCGCCGGATTAATCGGTTCACCTATATTTTGATAGTACATTTTAGGGAAAACTTACTGGGTTGAATAATACTCACTAAGCTTTGAGCAGAAGTTCAGTGTAATTCACAGCGAACAATTAATGGTCTAGAGTCGTTCCATGCCCATTTTAATAAGCAATTTTATAGGTGTCGCCAGCTATTTGCGTTTTTCTTGATACTATTATCAAATTGAAAACAACAACATATATAAAAAATACGAAGTATAGAGGAATATGCACTAAAATCTAGACAAGAAAAAGGGAAAGAACAGTTCCTAATGCAATTCAAAAGTTGTGTACAGGAGGTATATCCAGAGCCCATTACGTACGTTCTCTAGGATATAAATTCCAGGCTAAAACGAAGTTTTAACATTTGATTAAATCTTTTAGACATTTAGTGCTGTATTTTAATGGACATCATATCATTTATATTATGCTGTCTTAAGTCCATTAAAGTTTTTTAGCTCACATGGCCCGAAGGGCCAAGTGAGCTTATGCCATCACTTGGCGTCCGTCGTCGTCCGTCGTCGTCCGTCGTCTGTCGTCGTAAACTATTTCAAGAATCTTCTCCTCTGAAACTACTAGGCCAAATACTTCCAAACTTTAACTGAATGTTCCTTAGGGTATCTAGTTTATAAATTGTATCCGAAGTTTTGATCTATCAAAAAACATGGTCGCCATTTCTAAAAATAGAACATAGGGGTCAAATGCAGTTTTTGGCTTATAACTCAAAAACCGAAGCATTTAGAGCAAATCTGATGTGGGTAAAATTGATTATCAGGTCAAAATCTATCTGCCCTGAAATTTTCAGATGAATCGGACAACCCGTTGTTGGGTTGCTTCCCCTGAATTGGAAATTTTAAGGAAATTTTGCTGTTTTTGGTTATTATCATGAATATTATTATAGGTAGAGATAAACTGTAAACAGCAAAAATGTTCAGCAAAGTAAGACCTAAAAATAAGTCAACATGACTGAAATGGTCAGTTGACCCCTTTAGAAGTTATTGCCCTTTACAGTCACTTTTTAACCATTTTTCATAAATCTTAGTTATCTTTTACAAAAATCTTCTCCTCTGAAACTATGAGGCCAAATACTTCCAAACTTTAACTGAATGTTCCTTAGGGAATCTAGTTTATAAATTGTATCCGAAGTTTTGATCTATCAACAAACATGGTCGCCATTGCTAAAAATAGAACATAGGGGTCAAATGCAGTTTTTGGCTTATAACTCAAAAACCAAAGCATTTAGAGCAAATCTGACATGGGGTAAAATTGATTATCATATACTTAGACGAAATAACATATGAATTTTACCGTATGATAATAGCATTAAATTAACGTATATTTCATATGTTTTCCAATTAGTGCTTATCGGGCTGATATGAAAAGTTTATCACATGCTTCGATTGTTATCACATGCCTTTCCGTAACGTTATCACATGGCATTCCGGTGATACTCGGCAAATTCCGGAAAATACACCTCAATACTACGTTTTCAGTGAAAAACATTACAAAGTAGTGTACAAAACAATTATTTGGATACTGGAAAATATATTGTGTAAAATAAAATAAAAAAAAATTTTTTTTTTTTTATTTAAAGTCATATGAAACCTCAAATTAAAAAATAATATGCATCTGTTTTTTATAACTAAATGGATAGTTTTCATTATAAAACTTTTGTACATATACTTTTTTCTGAGGAAAATTCTTTAATTTGTCCACATTTAGAAGAAGTTTACTTATTTTTAATTGCTTGCTTCCAGGAAGCAATTCGCCGACATATTTTCCGTATGCATAGTGACCTGAGCGTAACCCTCCTCGTAAAAATCCGGTGATCGCAATACGCATGAATCTGTCATTAAAATAAACAATTATCTGATTGTACATGTTAAGCACGTGCTCAATACCCATGCTTTTTGTTATTTATTTACTATAAGGTGACAATCGGTAAACTTCGGCTTCAAAACACGGCATTTAATGAGCAGCCATATTTGTTAAATCATAACAGACAGAGAGAAAAAGAAATTGACGATTATACGATATATTTGCGTAAATAATGATAAAATCGTGCACAGAGGACTTATTTTGTGATATATACATGCATTGGTTCAAGAATTGGAAAAACATTATTTTTCACCACTCTCTCGTTTCATATGACTTTAATAAATGTGTTTTTTAAAAGTTTCAAACATAATTTAGAAAGTTATTTTAAAAAAGGTTGACTTTTCCAAACAATGTTCATTATATATAGTATGAAATTCAAAACAGTGTAGCTGTGGCCATTGATTGACCCATCAAAATCATCCATTGACTGGGACAATTTACGTGAACGTTTGTCTGTAACAACCACTGTTCATGATGTACCTACGATAGACATTTAAACTGTGGGATCAACAAAGGTTTCTTAACGCCTTTAATTATAAAATAATTCGAAAAATTTATCAGGAATAACCTTTGTGTTTTGATTTATATAATTGATATAAATCAAAATATCGTGTTATTTCTGATTAATTTTTCGAATTACTTTATTTAGGTGTTGAGAACCTTTGGTGACCCCATAGTTTAAGTGTCTTTAAAAAGTACATAGTGAGCATTGGTCGTTGCATACAAACGTTCACCTAAATTGTCCCAGTCAATGAATGATTTTAATGTGTCAATCAATGGCCACAGCTACACTGTTTTGAATTTCATACTATTGTTGAATTTTTTTTTTTATCGATTCGTCCATGTTAAAATGGGTTTTTTTCTCTGTTGAGGCATATGTTAGAAAGACTCATATCGAATGTACCAAAATTTGGGTCCGACGTCCCTGAACTTTTTAGCTCACCTGGCCCGAAGGGCCAAGTGAGCTATTCCCATCACTTTGCGTCCGGCGTCCGTCGTCGTCGTCCGTCGTCCGGCGTCCGTCGTCCGTCGTCCGTCGTCGTCGTCCGTCGTCGTTAACTTTTACAAAAATCTTCTCCTCTGAAACTACTGGGCCAAATCAAACCAAACTTGGCCACAATCATTATTGGGGTATCTAGTTTAAAAAATGTGTGGCGTGACCCGGTCAACCAACCAAGATGGCCGCCAAGGGTAAAAATAGAACATAGGGGTAAAATGCAGTTTTTGGCTTATAACTCAAAAACCAAAGCATTTAGAGCAAATCTGACATGGGGTAAAAATGTTTATCAGGTCAAGATCTATCTGCCCTGAAATTTTCAGATGAATCGGTCAATCGGTTGTTGGGTTGCTGCCCCTGAATTGGTAATTTTGAGGAAATTTTGCTGTTTTTGGTTATTATCTTGAATATTATTATAGATAGAGATAAACTGTAAACAGCAATAATGTTCAGCAAAGTAAGATCTACAAATAAGTCAACATGACCAAAATGGTCAGTTGACCCGTTTAGGAGTTATTGCCCTTTATAGTCAATTTTTAACCATTTTTCGTAAATTAAAGTAATCTTTTACAAAAATCTTCTCCTCTGAAACTACTGGGCCAAATTAATTCAAACTTGGCCACAATCATCTTTGGGGTATCTAGTTTAAAAAATGTGTGGCGTGACCTGGTCAACCAACCAAGATGGCTGCCACCGCTAAAAATAGAACATAGGGGTAAAATGCAGTTTTTGGCTTATAACTCAAAAAACAAAGCATTTTGAGGAAATCTGACATGGGAAAAAATGTTTATCAGGTCAAGATCTATCTTCTCTGAAATTTTCAGATGAATCGGTCAATGGGTTGTTGGGTTGCTGCCCCTGAATTGGTAATTTTGAGGAAATTTTGCTGTTTTTGGTTATTATCTTGAATATTATTATAGATAGAGATAAACTGTTAACAGCAATAATGTTCAGCAAAGTAAGATCTACAAATAAGTCAACATGACCAAAATTGTCAGTTGACCGGTTTAGGAGTTATTGCCCTTTATAGTCAATTTTTAACCATTTTTCGTAAATTAAAGTAATCTTTTACAAAAAGCTTCTCCTCTGAAACTACTGGGTTAAATTAATTCAAACTTGGCCACAATCATCTTTGGGGTATCTAGTTTAAAAAATGTGTGGCGTGACCTGGTCAACCAACCAAGATGGCCGCCACCGCTAAAAATAGAACATAGGGGTAAAATGCAGTTTTTGGCTTATAACTCAAAAACCAAAGCATTTTGAGGAAATCTGACATGGGGATATAAATGTTTATCAGGTCAAGATCTATCTGCCCTGAAATTTTCAGATGAATCGGTCAATCGGTTGTTGGGTTGCTGCCCTGAATTGGTAATTTTGAGGAAATTTTGCTGTTTTTGGTTATTATCTTGAATATTATTATAGATAGAGATAAATTGTAAACAGCAATAATGTTCAGCAAAGTAAGATCTACAAATAAGTCAGCATGACCAAAATGGTCAGTTGACCCCTTTAGGAGTAATTGCCCTTTATAGTCAATCTTTAACCATTTTTCATAAATCTAAGTAATCTTTTACAAAATCTCCACTGAAACTACTAGGCCACAATCGTCTTTGGGGTATCTAGTTTGAAAAATGTGTCCGATGACCTGGCCATTCAACCAAGATGGCCGCCACGGCTAAAAATAGAACATAGGGGTAAAATGCAGTTTCTGGCTTATAACTATGAAACCAAAGCATCTAGAGCAAATCTGACAAGAAGTTAAATTGTTAATCAAGTCAATATCTATCTGCCCTGAATTTTTCAGATGAATTGGACAACTGGTTGTTGGGTTGCTGCCCTCCAATTGGTAATTTTTAAAGAAATTTTGCTGTTTTTGGTTATCTTGAATACTATTATAGATAGCGATAAACTGTAAACAGCAATAATGTTCAGCAAAGTAAGATCTACAAATAAGTCAACATGACCTAAATGGTCAATTGACCCCTTAAGGAGTTATTGCCCTTTATAGTCAATTTTTAACAATTTTCATTAATTTGGTAAATTTATGTAAATTTTTACCAAATATAGTTCTCTGTTACTAATGGGCAAAGTTCATTATAGATATAATTGTAAGAAGCAAAATCGTTCAGTAAAGTAAGAACTTCAAACACATCACCATCACCAAAATACAATTTTGTCATGAATCCATTTGTGTCCTTTGTTTAATATGCACATAGACCAAGGTGAGCGACACAGGCTCTTTAGAGCCTCTAGTTACTCTTTGAACTTCTTTTCTAAAGGATCATTATATGAATCTGTTTTTTTTTTCTTTACTGTTGAAGCATATGATAAAAAGATCATAACATGTCATTTTTCATATCGCATGTATTATCAGCCCTCGGTCAATATCAGCCCTCGAGCCATGCGGCTCTTGGGCTGATATTGAACCTAGGGCTGATAATACATGCGATATGAAAAATGCCATGTAATAATCTGATATTATCAGGGCAAGATCTATCTGCCCTGAAATTTTCAGATGAATCGGACAACCCATTGTTGGGTTGCTGCCCCTGAAAAGGAAATTTTGCTGTTTTTGGTTATTATCATGAATATTATTATAGTAGAGATAAACTGTAAACAGCAAAAATGTTCAGCAAAGTAAGACCTAAAAATAAGTCAACATGACCGAAATGGTCAGTTGACCCCTTTAGGAGTTATTGCCCTTTATAGTCAATTTTTAACCATTTTTCATAAATCTTAGTTATCTTTTACAAAAATCTGATTTTTTTGCTCAAATGTCATATCAATGCGCTAAAATGTCCTCCGCCGGTTACTATTCAGTCATCTTTGTTTAAGGGTATGAATTGTGGCTTCATGCGTAAGGTCTTTGAGTACAATATGCCACTAAGACACTGGAAATTTAGTGACCTTTTTTACATTAATTTTGAAAGTCAGTCTTCATTCCGCATATATATTTCAAAGTAATAATGTGTGTTCAACATTCCCACCAAAATGCTACATAACAAAGAAACTTCTGGTAGGGGTGATTTAAAACAAAGGAGAGTGGATTTAATTGTTGAGGTATTAAAATACTTGATGTCTTTTCTAATTTTATCTCAACAGTTTTGTTATACGGTACATTAATAGATCTTTACATCAGCTTATTTATTTATAAACATTTATATTATAGGTTTTATAATTTTTGACATTCAAGTTTTTTTCTTCAGATTGATGTAGCAATAAAAACATTTCATGCTGAACTTGGTAATGATGCAGCATTAAAGAGCATCAAGGAGGAAGCTAAACTAATGTCTCAACTCAAACATGAATGTATAGTAGAATTATTTGGAGTTTGTGACTCACCCTTTATGTTGGTAAGTAGAACTGTGTATGAAACAGCCAGTAGAAAATGCATAGTACAAAAATTAATGAACAATTTTTTTGAATGTTTTACTTAGTAAACTTCCTTTCCTTTCCCCTTTACTTTTTGATTCTCCCATTCTGTATGAAAGTATATAAAAGAAGATGTGGTATGAGAGACAACCCTTCACAAGCGACCAAAATTACACAGAAATTAACAACTATAGGTCACTGTACAGCCTTCAACAATGAGCAAAGCCCATACCGCATAGTCAGCTATTAAAGACCCCGAAATGACAATGTAAAACAATTCAAACGAGAAAACTAACAGTCTAATTAGTGTAGGTTTATTTAATGTAATAATAGTATGGTGTAGATTATGTCCAAAGGTAGATACATAATTTTCACGCAAAGTTTTCTGTTCAACTTTATCAACCTTGACTGTCATTGGTCAAATTTTGTTGGAGTCAATCAGGTCAGGTGACTGGGCAAGCTGGTTGTTATTTCAAGGATTGAGGTTTCTTATATAAAAATTAGTTTATTTCTGCCTCAAAATTCATGTGGTTGTCCAAAACCAGGAATATCATCAGCTGTCTTATATCACTGATGGTACACTTATATTTAAAATTTTCAAATGATTTACAACAGGTCTTTGATTCTTTCTATTAAATGAATTTATATGCAACTGTTTTAAACTCTGGGGTTGATTTCAAGCTTGAAATATTGTGTAGACAACTGTCTATTGTTAAAAGCTTGTTCGTTGCTTTATAGTTGTCTTTTTTTTTATGCCCCCACTGTAGCGAAGGCGGCATTAAGTTTTAACCTTGTCTGTACATTTTTCCATCTGTACTTCTGTATTTCCCAAAGTTGGTAACTTTAATTTGCCTCAACCAAATGTTATGAAACTTTACACAATGCTTATTACCAGAAAAATAGATTAAGTTTTAATTTTGGTGGTGTCACTATAAGGCTTCTAGAGCTATGCCCCTTTACACCTTATGGTGGTGTCACTATAAGGCTTCTAGAGCTATGCCCCTTTACACCTTATGGTGGTGTCACTATAAGGCTTCTAGAGCTATGCCCCTTTACACCTTATGGTGGTGTCACTATAAGGCTTCTAGAGCTATGCCCTTTACACCTTATGGTGGTGTCACTATAAGGCTTCTAGAGCTATGCCCCTTTACACCTTATGGTGGTGTCACTATAAGGCTTCTAGAACTATGCCCCTTTACAAATGGAAAAATTGCTGATTTTATCGTTCCAGTTATCTAACTTTAGAATGCCTCAATCAAATGTTATGAAACAATGCCTATTACCACAAAATACAAATCAAGTTAGAATTTTGGTGGTATCACTTTAAACGTTTTAGAGTTCTGCCCCTTTACAAAGGGAAAAATGCTAATTTTTTTGTATTCATACTCTAACTTAAGTTAACCTAAAACAAATATTATGAAACTTATGCACAATGCGTATTACCACAAAATAGAGATCAAGTTTGAATTTTGGTGGTGTTTCTTTAACTGTTCATGAGTTATGCCTTTACAACTTTAGTTTGCCTCAACCAAATGTTATGAAACTTCTACACAATACTTATTCTTACAAAACTCAGATCAATAACAAATTTAGGTAGCATCACTTTTACCTGTCTACAGTACCTGAGATCACCCTGTTTTTCTATTTGGGTTATGTTGATCAGTCTGTAGTTTTCTATGTAGTTTTTAATACTGTTGATTGTTGTCGAGCCTTCGACTTTAGTCGAAAAAGCGAGACTAAGCGATCCTACATTCCGTCGGCGGCGGCGGCAGCGTCTACAAATATTCACTCTGTGGTTAAAGTTTTTGAAATTTTAATAACTTTCTTAAACTATACTGAATTTCTACCAAACTTGGACAGAAGCTTGTTTATGATCATAAGAAAGTATCCAGAAGTAAATTTTGTAAAAATAAAATTCCATTTTTTCCGTATTTTACTTATAAATGGACTTAGTTTTTCTGCGAGGAAACATTACATTCACTCTGTGGTTAAAGTTTTTAAAATTTTAATAACTTTCATAAACTATCCTTGATTTGTACCAAACTTGGACAGAAGCTTGTTTATGATCATAAGATAGTATCAAGAAGAAAATTTTGTAAAAATAAACTTCCACTTTTCCGTATTTTACTTATAAATGGACTTAGTTTTTTTGCCAGAAACAAAACATTCACTCTGTGGTTTAAGTTTTTAAAATTTTTATAATGTTCTTAAACTATCCTGGATTTCTACCAAACTTAGACAAAAGCTTTTTTCTGATCATAAGATATTATTCAGAAGTAAATTTTGTAAAAAAAAAATTCACTTTTTCGGTATTTTACTTATAAATGGACTTAGTTTTTCTTCCAGTTAACATTACATACAGTCTGCAGTTAAAGTTTATAAAACATTTATTAGATTCATAAACTATCCTGGATTTTTTTACCAAACTTGGAAGCTTCTTTCAATCAAAAGACAGTGTCGAGAGGGAAATTTTTATTGATGTTTTTCCTCAATTTTGTTGAGTTTTTTTGGTTGATGGGATTGTCAATTATTTCATTGACTTTTGAGTTTCATTGTCCAATTGGTATCTTCCACCTCTATTTTACTGTAAAAAAGGTTTTTTTATAACAATTGAAAACAATGGTTTGTCCCTTTAGAAACATGCCCCTTCTTTACACACTAAGGAAGAATGGTAGTGTCATAAAAATTATATATAGTACAGATATGCAGTACAAAAACTACGGGGTAGTTATAAGTGGAAGTGGTAAGCAAAGGGGACAAATATTCCAGTTCAAATGAGAACCTGGATTTTTTCAGTATACTAAATCCATTGGATGTTGGATGTGTACGGATTGATAGTTTAGTCTTAGATGCATGATTTTTTTATTAGTTGTTAGTGGCTTTGAACTAGCTGTCAGTAACTGTAAATACTCTCAGATTTGTTCCTTGTGTCTTTTTGTTGTTGGAATGTACAAGTACCCAGCCACGTTTAATTGTATCTTTGTCCATCTGATGAGTTAAGCCTTTATCAACTGATTTTTATAGTTCGTTCTTATGTTCTACTGTTGTTCCAGGTTAGGGGGGAGGGTTGGGGTCCCGCTAACATGTTTAACCCCGCCACATTACTTATTTATGTGCCTGTCCCAAGTCGGGAGCCTGTAATTCAGTGGTTGTCATTTGTTTATGTGTTATATTTTTATATAAATAAGGCTGTTAGTTTTCTCGTTTGAATTGTTTTACATTGTCATATTGGGGCCTTTTATAGCAGACTATGCGGTATTGGCTTTGCTCATTGTTGAAGGCCGTACGGTGACCTATAGTTGTAAATGTCTGTGTCAGTTTGGTCTCTTGTGGACAGTTGTCTCATTGGCAATCATACCACATCTTCTTTTTTATATGGACACCATTAATATAAGTAAATGTCTCTCTTATATATGTAAATCAAGCATCAATTACTGTAGCGAGAGGGTTTAAGGGATGGAGCTGTCTTTATCAGAATAGTTTTACTAAAATAGATACAACTTTAGGGTCACAAATTTTAATGTTACTGGCCCATTAGGCCTCACCAGTAAAACAGCTAAGTGACCGTCAAATACAAAAATGACAGTGATCACTCTTCATACTTGAACCAATTTGTTACATGTCTTCCACTAACCTATTACTTACTTACCACAGGTAGAAGAGTACATACCTGAGGGTTCTATGTTAATGTATTGCTTACTTACCACAGGTAGAAGAGTACATACCTGAGGGTTCTATGATAATGTATTGCTTACTTTCCACAGGTAGAAGAATACATACCTGAGGGTTCTATGTTAATGTATTGCTTACTTTCCACAGGTAGAAGAATACATACCTGAGGGTTCTATGTTAATCTATTTTGTTACTTTCCACAGGTAGAAGAGTACATACCTGAGGGTTCTATGTTAGATTATCTAGTCAAGTATGGTAGCAAGAAAGTGAAAGTAGACAGCCTTAAACTGTGGGCTGCTCAGATAGCCAATGGCATGCAGTATTTAGAGAAGAAGAGAGTTGTACACAGAGATCTGGCAGCTAGGAATATACTTGTCATGACTTTAATGCAGGTAAAACAACATCCTGGTCAAGCTATTCTATATTTGGATATTACCTGCAGTATCATCAGTATGAAACATAACTCTTTTTATTGGCCTTCCCATGCAACTGTACCCCTTAGATCAGTTTGAACTGGCCCTGATAACTTTAACTAAGAATTATTGTTTTGATAATAAACCATTGTTTAAGACTTTTCAGCAACTGGCCTTCTTCAATTTATGTGAAGCGTCTGGAACACAGCCATTGGTTGAAATGTCTTCAATAATGGTTTATTAATGGAATAAAGTGATAAATGTCCCCTATTGGAATTTTTGAAACAAGGAATAGAATTATTGCACAATGTTTGAACCAAACTTATCAATTCTTCGTCTTCTTTGCTGTTCAACAAGACAAAACTAATACATCAATCAAGAAAATCCCCTAAATACAATCTGATACTGAAAATTGAGGGAAAATTTTAATGTTTTCATTTATGCTAAAATTGCTAGAGATAAAAGTTGCGAAAGCATCATTTCTATGTGGTAGTTTATAAAATGGCAATAAATTAAAAGGGGATATAACAATAGGATATTTTGGTGTGTTTGAGACTTTACTATAAAGGTAATTTTGTGTTAAGTTTAAATTTGACATATTTAAAGAATGTAAAGTGATTGATAGCCCTTCAAGATAAGATAAAAACAAGGTAAAGTGGTATAGGGCCACCACGTGCCATTTAATAAATTCCCTTTCCATTTTAGGTGAAGATTAGTGACTTTGGATTATCTAGAGCCTACTCTGATGAGAGCAGTTATTATAAAGCCAGTAAAGGAGGTCGATGGCCTATAAAATGGTATGCACCAGAATGTGTAAACTACGGGAAATTTACTCATGCTACAGATGTTTGGAGCTATGGAGTAACATTATGGGAAATGTTTAGTTATGGAGATCAACCTTATGGAGACAAAAAGGGAATTGAGGTATGTTCAAGTGGAAATTGAAATGAAAATTGCATTTAAAAGCAATCATGCATTTGATTCTTTATAAAAAAAAAATGTGAAGAATCAAATAAAATAATAGATTGCAATTACTACCCTTGGACAGATAAAAGATATACACCATCAGAAGACATTTTTGGGGACTATTTGGGTAATTTTGGGGTTCATAAAAGTAGGACATTAATAAATCATAAATGTAATGCATCTGTAGTGTATTCAGAAAGTCAAAATTATACAGAATAAAATTCAATTCAAATATAAGTCAAGTTTTGCAGTAAGCTCTCTTCAAGCCTAACTGTGGAATAAGCAGGTTTGACTTAATCTTTATATTTCATTTGAAGGTAATACAGTTCAGTGAGGAAGGCAGTATACTTGACTTAATCTTTATATTTTTATTATAAGGTAATACAGTTCATTGAGGAAGGCAGTAGACTTGACTTAATCTTTATATTTTCATTATAAGGTAATACAGTTCATAGAGGAAGGCAGTAGACTTGACTTAATCTTTATATTTTCATTATAAGGTAATACAGTTCATAGAGGAAGGCAGTAGACTGACTTAATCTTTATATTTCATTATAAGGTAATACAGTTCATAGAGGAAGGCAGTAGACTTGACTTAATCTTTATATTTTCATTATAAGGTAATACAGTTCATAGAGGAAGGCAGTAGACTGACTTAATCTTTATATTTCATTATAAGGTAATACAGTTCATAGAGGAAGGCAGTAGACTTGACTTAATCTTTATATTTTCATTATAAGGTAATACAGTTCATAGAGGAAGGCAGTAGACTGACTTAATCTTTATATTTCATTATAAGGTAATACAGTTCATAGAGGAAGGCAGTAGACTGACTTAATCTTTATATTTCATTATAAGGTAATTCAGTTCATTGAGGAAGGCAGTAGACTTGACTTAATCTTTATATTTTCATTATAAGGTAATTCAGTTCATTGAGGAAGGCAGTAGACTTGACTTAATCTTTATATTTCATTATAAGGTAATTCAGTTCATAGAGGAAGGCAGTAGACTGACTTAATCTTTATATTTCATTATAAGGTAATTCAGTTCATAGAGGAAGGCAGTAGACTGACTTAATCTTTATATTTCATTATAAGGTAATTCAGTTCATAGAGGAAGGCAGTAGACTTGACTTAATCTTTATTTTTCATTATAAGGTAATTCAGTTCATAGAGGAAGGCAGTAGACTGACTTAATCTTTATATTTCATTATAAGGTAATTCAGTTCATAGAGGAAGGCAGTAGACTTGACTTAATCTTTATTTTTCATTATAAGGTAATACAGTTCATTGAGGAAGGCAGTAGACTTGAAAAACCAGATGCATGTCCCGATGTGACCTATATTGAAATGAAAAAATGCTGGATGCCTAAACCAGATGAAAGGCCAACATTTCATGAACTGTCAAATCATTTTGAAACAGAAAAAGAATATGCTGACATAAGAGACTTTAAAAGGAGCAAAGATTCTTCACATTCAAAGAAGAAAAAATAATGTTATTGATTGTTTACTTAATGTTAAAAATTAATGTGATGCAACATTTTTTAATATATATATATATATATATTCTATTAAGATCAAAAAATTATACTGTTCATGTTTTCATTTTATATTTTTATAGATATATTTTTTGATAAAAAAAAAACATTCAATTTTTCCCCACACATAAGCTTTCAATAAAAAAAAACCTTGGCTGTAACTGACAATCCTATATCTTCTATAACCAAAAGTTGGCACTAGATCTGGGTTGCAGGCTTGCGGCCAAAGTAAACTTTATCTTATTTAAAAGCCCTGACACAATTTAATTGGTGCTAAACATATATTGTTAATGTATTGGCTATAAATAATGTCTTAAAAGTGTTACTTTTCCATCATTATTTGTCAACCTAATGCAGTCATGTGTCAAAGTTATCAAATTGCTTCTTTTGAATTTTTGTAAAGCAAAAAAGACTACTGTGTGTAAACAGTTTCATTCATAACATTCATTTGAATATTTTATATTTATTAGAACCTTTTGTAATTGTAAAAATTTTCATATTTAAAAAGCACTCGATGTCCAAGTTAAAGTTGTTGTTTTTTTTATATTTGATTGTATTCACTTCCCACACATTAGATTACTTTTGTTTCTCAACTAAAACTAATAATTTTTATAGAAATTGCAATTGGTAAATACATGTCAATTATTACAAATTTTAGACAGTTTGCTTCAGGTTTTCTTTGGTTACTATCTGTTTTCCATAATTACATGTTTAAAAATAGTATATAGAGTTGGGAATCAGTTAGAGTTTTATATTCTTATTAATACATGTACTTAGTGAGTCTCTTGGTGATATCAGTTCATCAGAAAATGCATTCCAGTTCTGAATTTTGAATTGCTCTCTTAGTCAGAGGTTTGAAAAATACACGCCTCCGGGTGCGGGAATTTCTCGCTACATTGAAGACATGTTGGTGATCTTCTGCTGTTGTTTTTTTCTGTGGTCGAGTTGTTGTCTCTTTGACACATTCCCCATTTCCATTCTCAATTTATTACAATTTTTAAGTAATTGAAAACAAATCTCATTAGATCATGTTGACAGGAGAAAGAAAATGTTGTCAAAAATAAAATAACCAGTGGCATTTGGCTTTATCGCGACATATATATAAAATTAAACAGAGGTTCCATGAAATGCAGGACAAATGCATTTTCTAGCCATTCTCTTTAATAGACTGTAATTTTCTTTTAAAAAGTTTGAATCTCATGTATTTCTTTAAACTATCACTTGACAGCCTTAACAGCCTTATAAAATATTGTGTCCTCTTTATGTCCATTTGTGTTATATTTTCAAAGAATACTGATTATCACTCAAATAACCACTTGCCTATAGATATTCTTGAAACCTGATATTTTTAGGAGTGTTTCCTAGAATGCTTTTAATATTAAAATATGAGTGGAAGTAAGATGGCAGTGTACTTACCGGTAAAAGTTTTAAATTACATGTTTATAGCTTTACTTTATTTTAGAATGCTCTTTTATGAAGAATGATTGATGATTGATTTTCTCCATGGAGAATTTTTTTTTACAAACTTGTTTTGCTTCTGATATTTCAATGAATTGTTGAAATTAGCTTACTCTAATGAAATTTTTGTTAGGTATATGTTAAAATTTACTGGAAAAAAACATTTAAATTCTGCTGCCATGGGAACGGATTTATCAACATATAATGAAAATGGATTAAATGTTTGGATGGATCTTAAATATCAGCTACCATGTCTTCACAAGATCAGAAATACCAATAATTGAATGGAGTTCTAAATTTTCTTCCCAAAAACATTCAAATTGCAACTGTTTTGAGAGGGTATAAGACCATTTTTTTTACTTCTTGGATTTCAAAATTAAAAAGTTATATGAATATATCAATTATCATGTTCCATTGTGCATCAGACACCATAATTCATATTGTATAGTCATGTTTATTTGTTTAGGCCATCAGAATATGGCATTTAAGGAAAAGTTATTTAAACTGACAAAGAAAGGTTTGTACAATTAATATTTAGGTATGAGAAACAGCTTTACTTAAAAAGATATTTTGATACTAGATGTCGATGCCAGTTAGATATATATGTTTCTCCTAATAAAAAAAATAATTTATGACATGGCCTTTCTAGATTCTACATGTTAACTGCAGCACAAAAGTTCAGTTGAATTTCAAATAATGTAAGGTGTAATAATACCTGTTAAAGGGTAATTTCAGTCAGGTATATGTATTAATCTGAAAAACATAGATATTTAGCAGTTTAAATGATGACTACCGGTAATTGTTTTAAGAAAATTTTATTGATTTGGGATTTACAAAAACTGTTGGTTTTATAGTGGATATTAAAAGTTTCCATTTACAATATTTCATTTTGATAATTTTTTTCATATCAAGTTATAAGAATTAACAATATTGTGAATGAATAATTGCTGTTATTGGATTAACATATTTTCATCTTACTTAATTACCATAATGCTTTAAATCTCTCAAATTTTGTTACATTGTTATTTCATAATTAATCGTGTTTTGATTATTAGACTATGATTTGTGATATAAAAATATATTCTAATAAAGACACTTTTATATTAATGAATTCTGAAATTCTTTAAATAGCTGTGTTGGGTTAATTGTCTTTCATGTGTACTCAGAAGAAAACAAATTTTACCTAAGTACCAGTTCA
Source organism: Mytilus edulis (assembly GCF_963676685.1). NCBI lineage: Eukaryota > Metazoa > Mollusca > Bivalvia > Mytilida > Mytilidae > Mytilus > Mytilus edulis. The sequence continues at coordinate 93,342,910 of NC_092346.1, forward strand.
TGACATTATTGAAAACAGTCTACAGTATCAACCTCATACCATCCACAAACATTTCAACTTTCTTAACCTTAACCCATAACAATATGTATAGTTTACTCATACCAATATGTATTGTTTATGCATACAAAATTGTATGGTTTACCCACACAAATATGTATGATTTACCAATACCAATTTGTAATGTTTACCGATAACAATGAGTATAGTTCACCCATACCATTGTGTATAGTTAAACCCACACATAAATCAAATGTGTATAGTTACCAATAACAATTTGTATAGTTTACCCCTACCAATGGGTATAGAGATTACCCACACTAACATGTATAGTTACCAATACCATTGTGTAGTTACCCATACCAATGTGTATAGTTAAGCATACCAATATTGCTAGGTTACCCACACAAATGTGTATAGTTTACCCACACAAATGTATATGGTTTACCCATACCCATGTTTTTAGTTTACCCATACCCATGTTTATAGTTTACCCATACCTATTTGTATAGTTTACCCACACAAATGTATATGGTTTACCCATACCCATGTTTATAGTTTACCCATAATCATGTTTATAGTTGACTCATACCAATAAGTTTAGTTTACTCAAACCAATGTTTAAAATTCACCCATACCATTTAAAATGTTTAACAATTCAACTGTGTATAGGTACCAATACCAATGTGTAATTCACCCATACCTGTAGTTCACCATCAACAATGTGTATAGATTACCCACACCAATGTGTAAAGTTTATTAATACCAATGTGTACGGTTCACCCATACCAATGTGTATAGATTATTCAGGCCAATTTGTATAGTATACCCATACCAGTGTGTATAGCTACCCATACCAATGTTCATAGTTCACCCACACCAATTTGTATAATTTACCAACACTCATGTGCATAGTTAAACCATACCACTGTGCATAGTTAAACCCATACCATCCACACATACTAGTAACCCAAATGTGTATTGTTACCCATACCAATATGTATGGTTTACCCATACCAATGTGTAAAGATTATTCACACTAATATGTATAGTTACCAATACCAATGTGTAGTTCACCCATACCAATGTGTAAAGTTTACCCACACCATGTGTATATATTAAAAAGAAGATGTGGTATGATTGCCAATGAGACAAATTAACTCTTCACAAGAGACCAAATGACACAGAAATTAACAACTATAGGTCACCATACGGTCTTCAACAATGAGCAAAGCCCATACCACATAGTCCGCTATAAAAGGGCCACAAAATGACAATGTAAAACAATTAATACGAGAAAACAAGCGGCCTGATTTATATACGAAAAATGAACGAAAAACAAATATGTAACACATGAACAAAAGACAACCACTAAATTACAGGCGTCTGACTTGGGACAGGCACATACATACAGAATATTTACCAATACCAATGTGTATAGTTCAATAATACACCAATTGTGTAGTTACCCATACCAATATACCAATGTGTCTAGTTTACCCACACTAATGTGTATAGGTTACTCAAAACAATAAAGTTTAGTTTACTCATACCAATGTGTACAATTCACGGCATACCATCAACAATCTTTTAAATTCAACTGCATGTGTATAGTTATCTTTACCAACGTGTATAGATTACCAATACTAATATGTATAGTTACCAATACCAATGTGTATAGATTACCCACACTAATATATATATAGTTTATCAATATCAAAGTGTAAGGTTCACCCATACCAATATGTATAGATTATCCACACCAAGTGTATATTTACCCTTACCAATGTGTACAGTTTATCCAAAACCAATGTGTATGGTTTAATTATACCATTGTGTATAGTTTACTCATACCCATGTTTATAGTTTACTCATACCCATGTTTATAGTTTACCCATACCACTGTGTATAGTTTTCCCATACCAATATGTTTAGTTCATATCATACCAATGTGTACAATTTACCCCAAACCATCCATAAATTTCTAAATTCAAATGTATATATAGTTACCCATACCAATGTGTTTAGATTACCCACATCAATGTGTAAAGTTTACCAAATACCAATACCAATGTGTACGGTTTACCCATTCCAATGTGTTTATATGAACCATACCAATCTGTAGTTAATCCAAAGCAATGTTCATGGTTAACCCATATCGTCCACAAATTTATTAATTCAAATGTGTATAGTAATCCATACACATTGGTATACTGAGTTTACCCATACCAATCTGTATAGTATACACATACCAACATGTTTAGTTTATCCATAACAATGTGTATAATGATCTATAATTTACCATAACAACTCTCTGGGGTGTCCTTAGTTTGTCTGGGGCTGTGAAAATGTTCTGACCCTATCCAACACACACTTATTTCCGAGCGGCAGTTCAAATTTCCTGTCCTTCTGAGAGAAAGTAATTTCCCAATAATTCTGGAGCCCTGTTTTTGTTTCCGATAGAATAAATTTCAATACCCTGGAAAAACGTTTCATGCAGCATTTTGTAGTCTTAACAATGTAAGGACATACATGTATGTTATTTTGGTATCCTAAACGAAGGTTGATGCAATTCTGTATGTATGTACTGGTAAATGCCTCCGATATCCGAAGAACCCCTCGAAAGCTGCGAGGGTACAGTGGCATCCATGTACACTCCCTAACGGGATTAATGGAGATGTGTCACTAACGTATATTTATACGACAATTATTTTTACAAGGACAACCAATCCCCACCCAATTCAACACAAAGGGAGTGCTAGGACACCGGGAAGTCTGTTATTGTGGTGGAGGAAGCCGAAGTACTCGGAGAGAACCACCGGGCCACTCGGTGGAAACAGACAAACCAGAGAGATATCAGAAGATTGATCTCCAGGTCAAAGTAGGGACACTTTGACCAACCGAGGCCCCCAACGTACCCATTCTAGTTTAAACTCCGGTCTGGGTACCAGAGATGTGTGTGAGAGGGTGAAAATTACCCTTCTAATGTACTGAGATTTTTAGCACCCCGAGTGAGAATCGAACTCGGGACCTTCAGCACTGTAGCCATCGGTCTTAACCACTAGACCACGAACTCACACTTTTCTACATCTTTGATTGGTCTTCATAAGGAACATAGACATGAACTATCATTGTCAAGGATTTCCTCTTTGGTGCGTATCTGGGGAGTTTCCATGTGAATTGTCAGATTAAAATTGATTTTCTAACAAAAACAATGCTGTTTTGTGATTTCTTTCATAGAAACCGATAACGAAGATATATGTGTTTAGCAATATCTGTGTCTTTGAAGACCGATGAAGAACGAGTGTAAATAAACCCAATAAGTTGAGTGTTATTAGGGTTTGTATTAAAAAAAATCTTTGTCTTATCCCATTCGGAAATGGTATATATATGTGTCTTATTTTTTGTCTGACATAATCATCGACTAAATCATTCAAATATTGCTATCACTATCAACGATAAGAGAAGCGCGACGACGTTCGTTGTCTTTTTCAATCTTTATGTGTTTTTTCCGAAGTTTTATTTATTATTCTTTGCAGTAGATATCTAAACACACTTTCTGACGTACGCATGACCCTGTGTTTGTGTTTTGTACTGGGTGTTTGCTTTCTGTGTATTGTACAAGGTGTTTCTGTATAAAATAGTTTTTCATAATAGTTCAGTTATATAATGATACTGATTGTTGACGTTTTTCTATGTAACTGATAAAAGGGAACTATTAAGTTTTCACACTGTGCTAGTTTAACCATGCTGCATGTCAATGAACGGTTAAGATAATTTGACATATGATCGGTTAATATGCTTTTGACTTTTATACCTTTTTGTTCGTTGTTCGTATGGCCTATTTGCAGCAGGCTCTGTTAATTAAAATACAATTTGTTGAAACTGTGGGTGGGCGAATCAATACTTGACATATGGCATGAAGACTTATTTATTGCTCCGACAGTAAATATCTTCAAGTTTACGGTTGCGTTGTTCGGATGCTGTCCCTTGAACGTATGTCAAATATTTTTTTCTTCATATAAATCATTGTTTTATTAATGTCAGTTATTGGTCACCATCTGAATAATAAAGGTGTACAAAATATTTTTATTTCATAAAAATGTTTAAGAAAATACAGAACAGTATACCAAAAGTTCTCATCAAAACAGTAATGAAGAGAAATAACATACAATGTTTGTTTAAAATATACGTTAACTCTCCCTGTAGAATTTACCCTGTTTAGATTATATATATCAAGTAACATTACATGTCAATGACTTATTTCCCTTTCTGTATTCTTGCAAAATATCTCACAGGTATGATAACTTTCTTCACCTGTTTTCTTACTTTCTGTGTATAAAGTACATATAAAATTGACAATTTAACACAACCCATATAGCCTGAAAAAATGAAGCAATAAATGTAGCTTTCAAAAACAAACACACGCGCCCATGGTTAAAATATATCTTAGCAAATTCAATTTTCATTGCTGCATTAATTTAAGATAACATTAATATAATTATGTGAAATATACTTTTCCTTATTTCGAACAATACTATTTTTCATTGTTATTGTTATAACAAAGTATGCTACAAAAAGGCGTTAATGTTTTATTTCAGAACTAAATGATATTACTCATCGGTATACCAATAAATGGTCATCACAAAAATTGCTATATATGTTGGCGTTGAAATCACAGTATTTTACTCTGTTCAAATAATGAATTTTAAATAGTAAAATATGTAAAAATGCAAAATAAAAGTCTTTGGATTATTCGATGAAGTGTGTATTTAAGCGACTTCAGCTTCTCCTTCATCTTCAAAGTCATCGTCATCGAGCATATTATCCTCTACAGTGGCATCCTGATATTGTTGATATTCAGAAATCAAGTCATTCATGTTAGACTCGGCTTCAGTAAACTCCATCTCATCCATACCCTCTCCAGTATACCAATGGAGGAAAGCTTTCCTTCGGAACATCACAGTAAATTGTTCGGAGATTCTTTTAAACAATTCCTGAATTGCCGTACTGTTCCCGATAAATGTAGCCGACATTTTAAGGCCGACTGGTGGAATGTCACAAACAGCTGTTTTAACATTACACGGAATCCATTCAACAAAATATGTACTGTTTTTATTTTGGATATTTAGCATTTGTTCCTCGACATCTTTCATGGACATTTTACCTCTGAAAATGGCTGCAACTGTCAAGTAACGTCCGTGTCTTGGGTCACAAGCAGCCATCATATTTTTAGCATCGAAAATTTGCTGAGTTAACTCAGCAACGGACAAAGCCCGATAGGACTGGCAACCACGAGCTGTCAACGGAGCAAATCCAGGCATGAAAAAGTGAAGTCTAGGAAAAGGTACCATGTTAACAGCTAGTTTTCTCAGATCGGCATTCAGTTGTCCTGGAAAACGGAGACAAGTTGTAACTCCCGACATGGTCGATGATACCAGATGGTTCAAATCCCCATATGATGGCGTTGATAATTTCAGAGTACGGAAGCATATATCATATAGAGCCTCATTGTCAATGCAAAACGTTTCATCAGTATTCTCAACTAACTGGTGCACGGCTAATGTGGCATTATATGGTTCTACTACCACTTCAGAAACCTGCAAATGTAAAAAGATAACTACTGATGTTTGTGGTTTGGTAGAATGAAATGCTACAATACACAAAATAAAAAATTGAAATATGCAATGATGAATGAAATATAAATCAGAACCACAGAAAAGAGTACATATCTGAAACTGATTTGTCATCAATATATATACGGCCGATAAATTAATATGCACTCATTGCAACTGAGATTGATGCATATGAAATATGAATGGCTGAAGATCGGTTTTACATCTATGGTAATTCTCTCTATCCCTAAAGCGTGCGTCTTAGTTAGATGTTGTATGCATCCATGGGAAGTTTACATTTTCATGACTTGTATTGTGCATAAAATTATATAGCCTTGTCTTTTGTCGAATCATCATATAGTTATAATGTTATAATCTTGTTAACTTGTATCTTGTTCACCCATAACCAGAGGCGTATACAATTGATATATGGTAATATAACTATCTGGAAGAGTATCTTGATATCTATAAATTAAATGTGACACTTGCATTAGGAATGCAATATAAGATTATCGTTTGTAGTGCCGGCTTGAAAATACAAGAAAACAGTATTGAGATTGCCACATGTTTTGTCGGCATGAATTATATGTTTCGATCGATATAATTTCACGAGACGTCTGATTGATATGCGACATTTTTGTGGAATTACATTGTATTGGGGCAACATGTGTTGTCCTTTTTTATATAGATTTCTGATTAATTCTTGTTATTTGATATATGATCAATTTTATTGTTCGATTTCATTCACTTTTTTCATAAGATATTGAGTTGCATGTGTAACAAAAGGATGTTAAATAAAAATAAATTGAAAAGTCTTCGTTAGTGGAAACTTGCATTCTATAAGATAAGATAAGATAAGATATTTTTATTTCCAATTATGGGCCCCAAAGGGCATAAACATTACAACATCAATAATTTTTTCATAATACAATACAAACAATGAGATAAAAAAAAAAAAGTTAAACGAGAACTATTTAAGTTCTTAAAGAATACGTAGATAAAGAATCTATAGTAGGTTGGTTTTTTTTAATACTAATGCATTTTATTACAAGTGTGGTTGATATAGATAACAAACAAGCAGCCCAAAAAGAAAAAAAAAGAAAAATAGATATCCACATATGTATAGTACACAAAAAGTTGGATCAATTAAATATATAATAATTAGCCAAAAAGAAAGTAGAAATTAAACATGTCCATGACTCATATATAACAGCTTGGTTTTCATGATAGCCACATTTTCTCTATAACCATAACGTTTTTGTTTTGTATTGTTTTTGTTTGAAACACAAAGTGCGAGAGGAAACTAAATAATCTTACTAGCATTTGTCAGAATACATACGCATATTATCAGGCTAATATAATAATACAACAATATAACGTGTAAGCACTTTTTGCGGCGATTAAAGGTGTTAACCGTTGGTAGAAATTGTTGAGGAAAGTTACAGTTGAATAAATATAAATACTTTGATTATTTTCAATTTCTAAATCTATGACTTATTCTTGTCAACATAGACATCCATATACATGAGTGTAGGAAGCAGGCAAAAGAGGGGAGCACTTTCAGAAGTTTTCATCCGCCACTTTTCATTCTATGTCTACGCCACTTATATATTTACTGATATTATCAACCCATTCACCCGAGCATTCACCTCAAATGAATGCACATAACATGTAAATTGTTCAACGCTTACACAATACATACCTTGGGAGAAGGGACAACTGAGTAGGTTTTCATAATTCTGTCAGGATATTCCTCTCTGACCTTCCCAATAATCAAAGTGCCCATGCCAGATCCAGTTCCGCCGCCAATAGAGTGGGTTAGTTGGAATCCCTGCAGACAGTCACAGTTTTCAGCTTCCCTTCTGACCACATCAAGAACGGACTCTACTAGCTCTGCTCCTTCTGTGTAATGACCCTTAGCCCAGTTATTTCCCGCACCGCTTTGACCGAAAACAAAATTGTCTGGGCGGAAGACGGCACCAAAAGGACCACATCTTACAGAATCCATTGTACCAGGTTCTAGGTCCACCAAGCAAGCTCTAGGCACGTATTTTCCTCCACTAGCTTCATTATAGTACACTTCTATTCTTTCAAGTTGGTTACTATTGTCCCCGTGATAGCTTCCAGTTGCGTCTATTCCATGTTCCTGGGAAATCACCTCCCAAAACTTTGCCCCAATTTGGTTGCCACATTGTCCTGCCTGTATATGTACGATTTCCCTCATGGTTTCAGACGGTCGTTCAGTTCAGCAGCTCAAGTTTAAGTGATAGAAAAAGACGGATATGGATTATTACAAGGTTCGTAACAGGTTGTCGATGACTAATGTATAACTAGTACATATAAATGTAGATAATTTATCCGATATATGTGGACAATCTGATATACACATGACAAGAAAGATTAGAAAATGTGTCGGGAATGATGAGTCTGAATTGTGGTCAAAGATTCATTGTGCTAATGACCCTTGAAAAGTTTGCAAGCTTAAAGCTTTAATAAAACTATGGAAAAGGGGAGGGGGACAAAAACCTTAAAATACGGATAATTCATTTATTCGAAAAAAGGTAGAAATATACAATTTTCAAATGATGAAGGTCCATGAGATAATTACCACTGAACGTCAAACAAGCTATTGTCCGATATCTAAAACACACGCTACAACAATATATTCATTTATTTTCTTTAAAAAAGCAAAGTATGTGGCATGGTTTATACCAAGTAAGCCAAAAGCAAACTACATCCACATCTTTTTGGAACTCTGGTGGATAGTTGTCTACCAATGTCAGATTTGCTCTAAATGCTTTAGTTTCACAAATCAAAGCCAAAAATTGCACTGTTAATAATGCCCTATCTCGTTATTTTGAAATTAATAAGAAAGAAAAAAATTATGTCGTATCATAACTATTAGAAAGCTTTATTTTTCTAAAAATAATCCTTATAGGAAAGGTTATAAAGTTTGTTTTACGTGAGCCTATTGACAATTACTCGACTAAATTGTGACTTTGATCAGTAACATATATATTAACGTTGTTCTCAGCTTTGATATGGTATTTTAGCTCACCTGAGCCAAAAGGGTCAAGTGGGCTTTCCTCATTACTTGGCGTCCGTCGCCCGTCGCCCGTTGTCGTCGTCGTTCGTTAACTAAATTATTTAGAGCAAATATGGTGTTAAAGTGTTCATTCGTCAAGATCTACCTGTCATGAAAGTATCAGACAAGTCGGACAACTGAGCTTTTCTCGTCACAAGTCAAGATCTATCTGCTCTGAAATTTCAGACACATCAGAAAACCCGTTGTTGGGTTGCTGCCCCAGACTTGTTAATTTTAAAGAAATTTTGCAGATTTGTTGTTATTATCTTGAATATTATAACAGATATAAATAAACTGTAGATCGCAATAAAGTTCAGCAAAGTAAGACCTACAAATGAGTCAAACATGACAAAAATTGTCAAGTGACTCCATAAGGAGTTATTGCCCTTTAAAGTCAATTTTTCGCACTTTTTTGTAATTTTTCACATAATCTTTTCCCCTGTATTTACTGGGCCAAATTAATCCAAACATTGCCTTAATCATCCTTAGAGTATTTAGTTTTAAATTGTATCTGATGACCATGCCCATCTACCATGATGGCCGCCATGGCTATAAAAGAACATAGAAGTGACATGCAATTTTTGGCTTTGATTTATGAAACTAAATCATTTAGAGGAAATCTGACATGGTAGTAAAAAAGTTCATCAGGTCAAAATCTATCTGCCCTGAAATCTTTAGATGAATCAGACAATCTCTTGTTGGGTGCCTGTCATGATTTTGGTAATTTTAAAGAAATTTTGCAGTTTTTGATTATCATCTTGAATATTATAATAGATAAAGGTAAGCTGTACACAGGAAAATGTTCAGCAAAGTCAGATCTACAAATAAGTCTACTTAACCAAAATTGTCAATTGACCCCTAAAGGAGTAATTACTAGCTATACAGTACCCTTTTAAAAAGTCAATTTTCACCAATTTTCATATTTTTTGTTATCTTTTACAAAAAATTTCTCCTTTCCAAACCCAAAGTAGATACATGTGAACGACGGGACAACGTTTTGAGCTACCCCTGATTTCCCCCAATTTATTGGCATTTTTGGACATTAAAATGTGTTACCACAGAAGTACCCGACTGTGTGTTTTGGTACTATGTTAAGATTTAACCCTTCTGATTCAGTGTTAATTTTTGGGAGACAGATGTTATAATGTCAACAGTAATGACAATTAACAGTTCTATTGTCACTTCGTAAGACATTTACACATCAGATGCTCAAATGTCAAAGAATTGATTATACATTTTATAGTTCATGTTTTTTCTGTAGCTTGGATGGTTTAAGAAGGTAAGAGATAAAACCAACTTGTTCATTTTTTTATAACTTACGCTTTTCTTTCTCATTTTTTTGTGTCTGTAACCTTGGATTGCGGACGTAAATAAGAGGCTAAACTTCATCTTTAGACATTTTAACAGCATGATAATTTTCCCTGACCTTGGCCTTATTTTCATGGTTCAGTGGTTATAGTTAAGTTTCTGTGTTTTGGTCTGTTTTACTTATACTGTAAGCAATAGTTCGTTGTCTTTTGCAAGGTCAGATATGAAAGATATTAATTGTGTCTCACATTCATGAGCGTTTAGATCGAAAGTCGTTCTGTAGATCATTCAATATGGGTTTTTCTCTCGAGGTGTTCCATTTTTTGACTAACTATGATATCCTCAATTATTTTGCAAAGTTTACGTGTACGTGAAATAAGCCTGTTATCTACCACAAGGACATACATTACCTTTGAATAAAACTGGTTTGTAGACCTTGCACTGAGTCATAAACAAACAAATGTACTCTAGAAACACGGAACTGGACATGAACTGTGATATAATATTGCAAGAATCCAACAAAAGACACAAATACTAGGTAGTATATAAAATATGTACTTTGCCAGTACAACCCCGGGTAAAGCAGACGAAGAAAGGCATTACTCGACTAACGAAAACTATAATGATTTTTATATTGCTTATAGTTGGTCGAGTGGTCTATGGCGCTGCACACACTTGCATGTGGTCACGGTTGACTAAGATGCTGGTAAGGCCGTTCTAATACCGTTGAGGGAATCCTTAGTAACAAAACATTGTTAACGCAAATTTTGCAGCTCTTAGTAAATAAGAAGATGTGGAATGTGTACCAATGAGACAACTCTCAATGCAAGTCACATTATATTAATATGGTTTGGCTGAACAGGTCCTTGAGACAAATATTACATAAAGTATGGCGTCCGCCTTGTATATGACCACACCATTATTCGATTCTCGTAATGTTTAGACGCATATTTCCATAATTAAATTCCAAAATATCCAAAGTTACAACAATGAGCCTCTTCTCCAATTTCAAAGAAATGGCTGTCAATAGGTATTACAAAATAAATTAACTAATCCATGCTTACTGTTGGGGACTTTTAATTATTTGTAATGTTGAAAACCAAGCCAGTTTACATAAGAACTCTTTTATGTCATGACAAAACAAAAGTAGACAAAGCGTCCCAGAAAAAAATAGCCTTGCAAGACGTCATAATTATTTGGACTAGATTTCTTTTTGCAATAAAAATATCTTATGATCAAAAACAAACTTTTCAGCATATCTGTCAACTGACCCGTATTCTGCGGGTGTGACCCGAGATTTTCACAATTCTGAGGGATCACCCGGAACACCCTTCATTGAAATAACCCGGGAATTCCGAAAATGACCCGAATTCACCCGTATTTCTTAGCCTTGAGATTGATTTCATAAGTAATATTCCTTTGAAATACCAGAAAATTCGTAATTCTTCCATGAACAGGAAGTTCATCTAGCTATGTAAACTGTCAAATTAAGTGACCCATTAAGTGCTTGGCTTCACTTGACAGCTTTGGTGTCAAACACACTGTTAATTAACACCAATTACCTTAGCTTTAGGTCGTAAATAAATTGCACCATTGGTTTACAAACTGAACTAGAGTTACTTCCCCTTATTTGTCACCATTCAAAATTATTCCTTATATTTACGTTTTATGGGTGAAAAAGATTAAATCATAAAAATATAAAATTCAAATACATATTGAAAAATAACTTTTCATTATTTTTATGCCTTTATACAATTTTTTAAAAAAAGTTGAAAATTATTTTTTACATTTATACTTTAACTGTATTACTATATTTTATCATAGTCTAATTTCCTTGTTAAAGAAAAATATTTTGGTTAAAGGCTACATAGTCAATAGTCTCAAACATTTAAGAATTACATTAAATTCTAGTGTTTGATGATTGTAGTATTTTTTCTGAAAAAGTAAAGCACAAAAGACTAAGTTACATTTTATAAAAATCTTTAAAAGTGCAATGAAATAATATTGAATAAGATTTAAAATGACTTAACAAAGTGAACATGCATTGATGTTTTGGTATCTTTGATATACATTATTAGAAACTGTACCATAAATACTGAAATTCAGCTCGAAAAAGTTCGTACGCGTTATGACCTGAGATTTGATTCTTCAATGCAGGTCATGACCAGCATTTTCATCGTCACAGGTTGACAGGTATGTTTCAGTGTCCAAGTTTGTAAGAAATTCAGGATAAGTCATTAAAATTTCAAAGCTTTAAACACAGAATAAATATGTGTTAACCACACCGCCGCCACCTAGGACGGAATGTACGATCCGATCTCTATGTGACTTTGTCTCGATTTTGCGACAAAAGGGCAGGCTAAACAAAAATGTGAAATATTTTTTTCCGGAGATTTCACCAGGTTTGGGTCAAAAATTATTTATTAGCTTCACCGGAAGTTGTAATTAGTGCTTTCGAAACTGAAAATGCGAAATGAGCAAATTGAAACGCAGAGTTACAGTTGATAACCAGCAATCAACTCAAGACGAAAGTGACAGACGAAAGCCAAGTGTTTTTGAAAGATTAGGGCCTGGTGCAGCAGGTGCCAGTCGAAAATACGACGATAGTGTAAGCTTAAATGCTGGAATGAAACACCACATTTATAAACATAGCTAGATCGTTCTATAATCTATATTGCCTCAATTGAGCCAGAAACACATGATACAAGACGCTGGCAACACCATTTAATGGCCACATACAGTGGCGGATCCAGAAATTTTCATAAGTGGGGGCCCACTGACTGACCTAAGAGGGGCCCGCTCCAGTCACGCTTCAGTTTCAAATCTGAGATAATTCTTTTGAAAAATAAAAAAGTCATTAGCATTTTTTTTGCCATAATTTGGTCCTGTCATTGTCAAAGTTGGTCCTGTCATTATCAGAGTTGGTCATGTCACGTTTTCTAAAGTTTCTTGCATATTTTCTTTTATTTTTTTCTTAAATCAATTTATCAATTTATCAAATGATGAAATCTTATTATATTTCAGATTTGAGATCAATCCTTTGAGAAATGAAAAAGTTATTAGCATTTTTCATTTGGTCCTGTCATTCAGTCCTGTCATTCGGTCCAGTCATTAGTGTAACCCAGTGATTCCCTATATAACCAACCAAATTTTTTCCCAAAAAGGGGGGGCCCAGGCCCCCCTACCCCTAAATCCGCCTCTGACATAATAATCTATTAAAGAATACTTTTTCTGTCAGTTGGCCACCAAAACTGGCACAAGTAAAAAAAGCCCTACTAATACAAAATAGGCACTGGCTACAGTTACATGGAAATGTAACAATAATAAAAATTGGAGACTAAATGCCGGAATGCAAGGTTCGGTAGGGAACTGATTCATTACGAAAGTAACAATAATTATTGAGTCTATGGTTACATTGCATTATTGTTACATTAATGCACTTCAATGTCATGAATGTACGCTGGGACTAGTAATATGAATTAAAATAAAACTTGAAAACTTAAACTTGAATTTTACAAAATTGCATTCAATTTTTAAAACATTTATTTGCAATATTACAGTTTTTAAAAACCCAATATGTTGTTTTTGAAGCATGTTTACAATAGTCCTACGAGACCAAACAAGTGATGCAGCAATATGCTTGTCTGTATTTCATACTGTACAATTCAATTCTGTACTATACTTTTTTGAAGTTAAAGAAACTTTCAATGTCTGTCATGCTTCAGCTGAAAAAATATTTTATTATTATTATTATTGTTACATTTCCATGGAACTGTAGCCAGTGCCTACAAACAATTTTATTGGTTAATCACAGTTACATGTATTTAATCACTACATTTAAAAAATAAAACATAGAAGAAGTCCATTCCAATCCTAGAGTTTGATAATATTAAGGTTAGCATAACTATATATATAAATATATATATATGCTAGATATATGTATAATGTGAAGCAGGTGATAACGGTGAAAGTCATCATTTATAAAATTTGCAATATAAAAACTACATTAAAATGTACTAAGGCCATAATTTATTTTTCATTTTACCAGTTCTATTTTTATGCATGTTATAACAATAAAATTAAAATTAAAAAAAACAATCACTATCTTTTAAAAATAATCCATAATGTTTGAATTATAAAAAAAGTCTTAACTTCATATATTATGTTATGAAACTAGAACAGAGGTTTCTTCAAGATAAGTGAATCTGAAAGAAAATGTTTCAATTTATCCTTCATTGTTGAATATTTTACCAGGAACATGTATATTGACAGGACTTTACGCCTAATTGAAGCGGATTTCATCATCTGGTCATAGTACTTATATTTGTTGAATGTTTTTGCAGTCAGACACTTCCAAAATCCATCAATCTCAAGAAGCCTCAGGAGTTTGAGATTTTATCAATTCTATATAGAAATGCCTATCAGATTCCTTTCCTGTTAGATATATTGTTCCAAGATTTTACTGAACAAATGGACAAAGTTTTTGGTAGTCAGCAATATACTTTTACACTTACAGCAGCAATCACAGGGCAGATATGTGAACAAAGTTTCACAAACCCCTTAGGGCCAATGAAGAGCAACATAATCTTATATATTTATTATTGTCAAGCTTCTTTAAAAGATGTCTTATACATGTACTATTATATTTATTTTTACAGATATGCAGAAACTTTTTAGCTGGAAAATGTTACTATGGAATTAAATGCAAATTTAAACATGTAAAAAGAAGGCAAGAAAGGTAACAGAAATTAGATTCCATTATTGTACATATCAATATATTGGATTTGTGGTGAAAGATTAGATACAAAATTAATGTAATATAATATTTAGATAATTGGACAATCTGTGAGAACAAAAGAAAGCCCTGTTATACAGTTTTCTCTCTCATATGAATTCCTTTTTTGTTTGTGATCATTGATTGAATGATAGAATGATCAGTATATTTTTAATTTCTGAGAAAAAAGAAGCAGTTGTTATTTTGGTTGTGTTTGTCAATTGAGATTGATGGGAATACTTAACCACATGTATTTCATTTTTATTTGACTGCAAAAAATTTAAAAAATTTTGTTTGTATATTGGTATCATGTCGTCGTCAGCGTCGTCTGAAGACCGATGGTTTCCGGATAATAACTTTAGTAGAAGTAAATAGAAATCAATAAAATTCTAACTTAACGTTTATAACCACAAAAGAAAGGTCGGGATTGATTTTTTGGGGTTACAGTCCCAAAGGTTTAGAAATTAGAGGCCCAAAGGGGCCTAAAACAAGTATTTATCTTGTTTCAGGACAATAAGTTGTGTATAAGTATTTCAATTGCTCTGATATTGTACCACAGTGTTCATACCATTAAGGGCATACGATACAGTTACAGGGGAGGTAATGACGTTGCTAAAGTTAATCGTTATTTTCGCATCGTGAAACGATGACTTATCGGGAAAGATGCAGTGTTCGGCTGATTTTTATCATCCAAATTGATTTAACTTAAAAACGTGTTCATGGACCCCTCTGTTTTAAAATGACATTTGGTTTGATTACGTAAGAAGATTATGTGTACCAATTTTCATGAAAACGTAAATAGTGCAACTTTTTTTAATTTGATTAATATACAGCAAAAAATTACAGATTTTTCCAACATTCATGATCATTTGATTAATTTGCGTTATTTGTAAACTTTAAATAAAATGTACAAATATATGCAAAATTTATATAACACATAAATTACAAATAATTTAACATAAAACAGATTGTGTTTATCTTTTAAAACAAAAAAGTTATGTATAATGTATCTCTATCGAAAGGAAAAATATGTCCACAAATCCGTATTTTTAGGAAATATCTGAAATTTGAACCTCAATTTACTCAAAAAGTAGCACATGAAGGTATATTTTTTATAACATATTTGATTTAATCAGGTAAAAAATAGCCTGTATGCAAATTTTCATCTCTCTGAAATTATACTTCAAGCTTTCTTACTACAAAGAAAAGGCTGGAATTGAGTTTTGGGGTTCTTGCTCCAAAAAAAGGGGGAGGGGTCAATAAATGAGGGGCCTGAATAAGCATTTTTGTAGTTTTTAGTCAATAACTTGTGTTTGAGTGTATAAATCTCTCTGAAATTATAATACAAGTTTCCATACTACAAAGAGATGGTTATGGGGGGCTATGACTCAAATCAGTAAGCAATTAAGGGCGAAAAAGGGTGGAAAACAAGGTTTTTTTTCTGGTTTAAGGACAATTTAAGCAGTGTAAGGGAGGTAATCAAATAAAAATTTAAAGAATATATATATATGTTTGATTACTTGATTACCACCCTTAAAATTTTTCTCATTTCAGATTTCAGAAATAAAAAAGAATTTTTCTTCAAATATTTGTTTTTTGAGGGAATTACTATTCAACAGCACAAAAACAAAACAAAAATTTTAAGTTCATTAGATCATATTCATTCTGTGTCAGAAACCTTTGCTGATTCAACTATTTAATCACAATCAAAATTCTGAGTTGTATCAAGCTTGAATGATGTGTCCATACTTGCCCCAACTGTTCAGGGTTCTACCTCAGCGGTCGTATAAAGCTGTGCTCTGCAGAGCATCTGGTTAATTTGAAGCTTCAAGGGCTATCAAAGGATTTGTCTTTTTAAAATTTCACACAAAATGGCTTCAAACAGATATAGATCACAACCTGTATTTCTTGAAAACACAAGCACTGTTAAATTGTTCATATTTATTCCAAATATACAACATCTATAATACTAAAATTACGAGGTCCAATTTGTCAGCCGTCATCACGTAAAAACGTTGAATCAAAGAATTCAACTTTATATATAACTTATATAGTACAATGGTGTTGATTAAAAATTACACCACTCTAGGCCCGTTTGTTTTCTACGTAATTAATATTGCCAATAATTAAGAAGTTCCGGATCAAATCCGACACCGATACCAATAGTATATTCACCTGTTACCTATTACCTTATCTGTATGTTCCGCATCTGACAGGCGCACCACCAAACAGTGTATTTAGAATTTTGCTGTATACTGTTGAGTAAAAAATACTCCATTCCAGCCCCTTTTGTTTTCCAAATTATTAATATTACCAATAATTGATAGGTTCCAGGTCGACGGGTTCAAAAAGAAAGATTTTGAAAGCAGAGAAAACTGTGCACCTTATACATGTTATAATCGGCCCGACTTTATCAGATGACAATACCAATATTAAAATAAGGCATACTCATAGTTATATATCAGTCACGGACCCACAATATCACGGGTGTTTTCTAGTAATAATAAATACTGTAAAACACATATTGACAATAAGAAGTTGACACATGCTACATACTTATTTCACCTTGATCAAAATTACCCAATGTCATGTTTGTAAACCTGTAAACTAATGAGAAAGTTTGGATTATATGCTACAAATAGGTTTTTGATTTAATCTATGTAAATTTTTAGGTTTTTGATTTCATTTATGTAAATTTTTAGGGATGAAGATTCTAGTTCTGACGAATTCAGTAAAATAGCCAGAAAAAGTCGACGTGATTCAGAGAGGAGCGAAGGAGAGGAAGAAATGAAAGGCAGCAAGAGTAAGCAGGATCCAGAATCTAGAATTCAGTCAACTGTTGTTGTCAAAAAGTCACAGGACAACAGCAAAGACTGTGACAGCTCAGTTTCTAGCTCGAAACATGGGGGTACCTGTTAGACCAAAGAAAACTTTTGGTGTTTGAAAATTTATTTATATCATTATAAAATAATATAGATATTCCTGTTGATATTTACCTTTAAATCTTTTTCCATTCTAAAGCATGAGGTTATTTTCCACACCCTTAGAGCCCTTTCTGTTTGTGCAGTTGAGAAATAAGCTTTATTGGGATGCATGGCATAATTGCTTGCTATAAATTATAAAATATTATCAACTGAAAAGGAACTCTATGTTGTAGATAAAAGGGTAATAGGTTTCACATTTTGTGTTCTTTTTGTGGAAGGGGCTATTCTGCTTCATTTTCCATCTGCTTGCAGTGCTTCCCACCTTTTTTTGCTTTATTTCAGACTTGAGATCTCTTTCAACTATGTAAATATTACCTGCATTGTACATGTAGACTACTCTTTAAACAACATGCATCATCATGATACACAGCTCGTGTAGTTGTATTCCTTATTCATCATATTAATATATTGTCATTCTCTTTCATGCGATAAAATTAAAATGTATGCAGTTCCTAGTGATCATCGGGATAGTGAACTGTGAACAGAAAGATATCTGACCTAGGAAAATAGCTTTCATATTGAACTATATTAAGATAGTACAAACAATTTTCAATTTCAAAAGCTGAAAAAAAATGAAAAATTAATGAGATCAATGATCAATCATGATGAATTTCTTTTTTAAATGAATATGTTAGAAATTAATGGACTGAGTTGAACATTTTGAAATATATGATCATGTAAAAATATACCTCTGATAGCATATTAGTTATATTTGTAAGTTGATATAAAGCTTTATCCTAATTTAGTGTACAGTGACTAAAATGCTTAGAAAGTCATGATCTACTGTATATGTTGGACAATTCCATACTGAGCTATTGACCACAACACTGTTGGACAATTCCATACTAAGCTATTGACCACAACACTGTTGGACAATTCCATACTAAGCTATTGACCACAACACTGTTGGACAATTCCATACTGAGCTTTTGACCTTTTTGAGTTTTTTAGAATCTCCATTTCAAATACTTTAACAGTTTATAAGTTTTACAATTTAAAAAGCTCATTTACAAATTCTGTGTTTTTTGTTTATGTGTACATACAGTTAATTATTGTTTTATCAATATTGATAAGCTGATCAAGTAAACTGTTGCTATTTTATTATTTTAGAACTTGATTTTAAGAAGGAGTTGGAGCTTGAAAAGAAAAGACAGCAAATAGAAAGAGAGCTACAACAGCTAGGGGGACTCGAAGAAAGAGAAAACATTACTATAGAGAAAAAGGTAACAACTAAAAGTACTATACACCTTATCTTTATTTGTTTGATAATAAGTGAAATGAAAACAATGAATTCAAATTGAGATTAAACTGACTATTCAGAACTTTTCAACTTAGGTCACTCTTATGTAAAAAAAAAAAAAAAGAAGAGTACTATCAGGTACTGTATAAAGATAGATTTTTTGTAGGGGTTTACAGGATTTTGTATCTGAATTCAATTTCATGATTCATTTTTGTTGACTTACAGTACGCCCAGAGAGTATGTAATCGCAAACTCTAATCACCGATTTCCGAGTGTAGCGGTGTGACACCGCGAATCACGGATTATACTCCCAATTTCCTCCAAAGATTCTCTCCCAACACCGCGTGGCTGTTTATTGGTTTATTGCCCATCGGATTTACTGAAAATTAATGACGCTTGACAACATCATCGGATTAGCCAGATTTATTACCTTTGTACATTTAATCGATCTTGATTGCACCTGTGTGCTTTAAAATATGTTATTTAAATGTCCTTTCATTGTCAGATAAAAGTGTGACATTTTTATTTAAAACAAGATAATTATTCTTTTATGTATATGCCCATGTCATTGTCACATGACATACAACGTACAAACGTATAAAAATACGAATTAAACACTTATTTTGTTTTTTCATTATAGTCCGATCAGGTCATAATTTTTGTTTTTTCAACAAAGACGATTTTACCACAATTAGAACCTTTTATGACCTACTCAGTGAGCAATATTGGGTTCATTAATAGTTCAATATTATATAATTAATATCAACTGGCTTATAACAAAATGATGTTTTTTACGCTAATATGTCCAATCTAAATTAAACCCAAGAGTTAATTTATCGGATCAACAAGTGAACTCTGCTACTTTCAATTTATTTTGAAATGTAAAATATTATGTTTCACTACCTCGGTAGATTACCGACTTGAAATATTTGAATTTAAAAAAGAAACTGTAAAGTGACAAATAGTTTTGTATGCAATGTGGCAGCCCTATATTCATAAATACTAAGAGACATTCCCCGCCCAGACACAACACAATAATCACAACCTTATTTAATTATATGAAGAAAAAAAATCATGTGTTTTTTATCCGTTATGATCTGTTATTGATCTTTAATTATTTAAAATAAAATTGGATTGGCACAATCCGTATTTTACTGCTCGTTAAAAGTCCTCGGCGAAATATAAAAAGAAGTATTTCAACAATTTATAAAATAGAATATTTAAATGAAATTATATCGTGTTCTACAAGAAAGAAATATGTAAAAAAATAATGTGGATCGGATTTTTACGATCGACAAATTTTCACAGAGGATCTCTACCAACGCCCATCAGGAACTGAACGACATGCATCCTGTTTTCATCTACCATTAATATATAGTGTTGACTATGGACGTATAAATAATGCCCGGTTTTATGTCCTCTGTTGACTGAGAAACGTAAAAATAAAAGGCTGATGTTGGTTAATTTAGAAAAGGAATACAATTTAGAATCCGGTTAATCAATTGTAAAAGTACCTTCTAGAGCCTCAATCTTAACGCACACAAATTTATGTCAATCATTACAAAGCAAGTTTAAACCTTGAATGAATTTTCTCACGGTTATCCAGAAAGGTCACCTGAGTTTACTGTTACATTTTTTTTTTACATGATACTATTTCCCGCCAAATAAAAATCTCGTGGACAAAATTGATGTCACTATTTTTAGCATTCAATATTGTGAGCGAAGTCAAGTTCAAGTTCAACTACGCACTGTTGATCACTGAGATGCGTATCGTCTTCCCACGGCAATTAATTGCTTTAAAAATATTTAAAGATCACTGTTCTAAATACAACACAAAAGTTTACATTCATAGTGCGTAAATGAATAATTATACAACGACGAGTTGATGCAGCTATAGAAGTATTCCTTTTGTAGTCCAAATGTATTATTTATCCTAAAGTAATGCTAACTAATTGTGAAGAGTAAATGCCGTAGACTTATTAAGCATAAGGAATGGTGAAAAGTATTTTCTATTTTTCTTGCATATACAAGTTTTAAGACACGTAATTTTCTTTCTTTCTCACATTTTATACCTTCAGCGTTAATTTCCGTTTATTTTCACGCAAGTATGTCTCTTTTCGTAAGTTATATAAATTACCGATAAAAAAAAACCGAGGTCATAATCAAGTATAGATTTTTTTTTATAAAACTTTAATGCAATTGAAAGCATTAACAACAACCTTTTGCTTTTTAAAACTTTTATTTTGTAATCGTAAATTGGAAATGGCGTAGACTTATTAGCATAACAGATAGTGAATAATATTTTCTTTTTTACTTGTATACAAAACTTTGAGACGTGTAACTTTTCTTTAAACTACCCTAATTTATTCAGCGTTAGTCTTCGTTTATTGTTACACAATTATATCTCTTTTAGTAAATTAAATATTTATTTACTGATAAAAAACGGAAGTCAAAATCAAATATAGTTGTTTTTAAAAATTGATTTAAATGTACAGAGTAATTAAAAGAATTAACAACAACGTTTTGATTTTTATTTTAATCTTTCATTTGTTTCAAGCAATCAGATATAAACTGATAATCAATAGACAGGAAATGCAATTGTTTAATTACATTAGAAATCTCGCATACCTTGACTGTCGCGTGCCGGCATAGATCAGAAGGATTAGGGCAATTAATTACCTGGTGTGACACCGCGTCACTCCAGACTGGGAGAGATGTCGCTAATACAATAAACAAAAGGTAACGGATTTACGCGGAAGTCGCAGGGAATACTCCCAAATTTCTCCCAGAATTTAGGGAGTGATGTCGGAGTTTCCTGGTGTCACACCAGGAAAAAACTCGGTGTATGGAGTTTGGGATGGCTTTCGCGAAAATTGTACTGTAAGCTGTGTGGTACCTAACACTTTCACTAAAATTAATTTGGCCCGTTTAATTTTGATAAAATTTTGACAAAGTATTTACTTTGACCCTTTAACAAAAATATAAAAATTTCAAAAATTTTGAACCAACCGTTTTGTCAGAAAAATTAAACTGGTTATATAGCAGTTTGACAAACACCAATTTTGATCTTTGAGAAGCTTATAATCCCTTTACAACACAGTGTAATTAAAACGTTTAGCTGACTTTACAGAGTTATCTCCCTATAGTGTTAGGTACCACCTTAAGTATATGATTGTAATATTTTTTATAGGTTTAAATTTTGTTTGGTTCATCTAAGTAAATAGTATGATTGACCTTTATAAACATGACAAACAATTGAGTTTCTGCTAATGAAATGATGATATAGTCTCCTGAAATTATTGATTTTATGTCTGTATTATTTTTAGTTGAGCAGTTCTGATGACAGTAGTGATGAACGTCCTCAGACAAAGAAAAAGAAGTCACCTAGGTATTTAATTCATGTTAATTATATTAAGGATAAATTTAGGTTAATAGATTTAAGAAGATGTGGTATAAGTGCAATGAGACAACTCTCCATCCAAGTCACAATTTGTAAAAAAAAACACCTTATAATTCAAAGGACGCTCTTCAACAGGCCTAAGGAACCTTGGCTCACAAAAACAGCAAGCTATAAAAGGCCCCAAAAATTACTTGTGTAAAACCATTTAAACAGGAAAACCAATGGTCTAATCTATATAATAAATGAGAAACTTGAAACACTTATGGACCACATCAACAAACGACAACTACTGAACATCAGGTTCCTGACTTATGACAGGTGCAAAAAATGCTGCAGGTTTTTAACGTTTTAAGTCTGTAAAGATAATTTTATGAATAATGAGGAAAACAATGTTTTATTTTTGAAGTGATATGATAGAGATCACCAGACATTGACATGTAGATGTCTTTTTTTACATTACTGTGTTTATATATTTTATAGTGTCAGATTACAGCAAGCCTTGACTAGGAGATATTAGACATATGCGATGTATTTCAACAACAAAAAATCCTAATTCATGAAAAAGTCATCTTTATCTTTTTAAAAATGATAATGTTAGATTTTTAGAGAACGAACAAAAGTATCTCTATAATGAAGATTTCCTTATTTTTTTTTTAGTAAAAAGAAGGACAAGAAGAAACACAAGGTGAAATCACCAAGTAAGGTGAAGCAAGTCACACCAAGTCCTGAGAAAAAAGTGAAAAAGTAAGTAACGGTGAAATCACCAAGTAAGGTGAAGCAAGTTACACCAAGTCCTGAGAAAAAAGTGAAAAAGTAAGGTGAAGCAAGTTACACCAAGTCCTAAGGAAAAAGTAAGTAATGGTGAAATCATCAAGTAAGGTGAAGCAAGTTACACCAAGTCCTGAGAAAAAAGTGAAAAAGTAAGGTGAAGCAAGTTACACCCAAGTCCTAAGAAAAAAGTGAAAAAGTAAGTAATGGTGAAATCCCGAAGTAAGGTGAAGCAAGTTACACCAAGTCCTAAGAAAAAAGTGAAAAAGTAAGTAATGGTGAAATCACCAAGTAAGGTGAAGCAAGTTACACCAAGTCCTAAGAAAAAAGTGAAAAAGTAAGTAATGGTGAAATCACCAAGTAAGGTGAAGCAAGTTACACCAAGTCCTGAGAAAAAAAATAAAAAAGTAAGTAATGGTGAAAACACCAAGTAAGGTGAAGCAAGTTACACCAAGTCCTGAGAAAAAAGTGAAAAAGTAAGGTGAAGCAAGTTACACCAAGTCCTGAGAAAAAAGTGAAAAAGTAAGGTGAAGCAAGTTACACCAAGTCCTGAGATAAAAGTGAAAAAATAAGTAATGGTGAAATTATAAACCTTGAATACTACCAACATGGCAACAACCATTATGACATTTGATGCTAAGAAAGGTAAGCAGGTCCTGCTCCACTAGTTGTTCCTGTTGTTTATGGCAAGTAAAATACCATGTAACATTTTGTGATGACACACATAGACTGTGCTAGGCTGCCTCAAGCTGAACATATCTGTGGTTATTTGTAACAAAGATTTTCATGACTGTCAGCCAAATCAGGATGGTGTCTCTAAAATATGAAGGGATGAATGACTTTAATTTACCATAAGGAGCTCATGGTTCAACTGCTTCCTTTTAAACAGAAACCCTAAATTTTTGTACCAACTGGGAGATATTTAGTTCTCAATGGATAGAGTAATTCATCTTTTTTGTCCTAACATTTAGTACCTAACCAACCTTAATTTTGTCAATTTCTAGATGCTCAAGTCAAAATACACGCACTCAAAATACATATTTAGGAAACTGATTTAAGCCTATACACTGTGTATTAAAATGTAGTAAGAACAAATAAACTCCATATACATTTGTTCATAATCATAACTTAAAATTTCTTTATATGTATGATTTTCCAGTAAATCAGAGATCCCTTTCAAGCATACGTAATTATGAGTATCATTATTTGATATTTGCCAGTAACATCACTGAATGATCAATCAAAAAACAATGAAGCATTTAATTTAATTACATTTTGCTAAAAAATTATTCATATTCTAATATTTTTTGGAAGATTTGAACAAGAAATTGAAAAAGAAGTAGCACAGAAGAAGAAACACAAAAAGAAAAAGGCTCTTGAAAAGAAAATGGCTGAGATGTCAGAGGAAGAGTCTAAACCTAAGAAATCTAAACAGAAAGGCATGAAATCAAAAGCTGCTGAGCAGAAACCTCGTTTAAGTTTTCAATCAGAAGAGGAAGAAGATACAATTATAGTTAAAAAAAGACAAAGAACTCCTAGTGAGTCACCTTCAAGGTCACATTCTAGATCAAGGTCATGGTCACAAGAAATGTCACGACAACATTCTCCTGATGAAAGATATGAAAGGTCACAATCCCCTGTACAGAGAAAGTCTAAAAAAGGAATCAAAGCCATTGACAATTTGAAACCTAGTCTTTCCCCTGAATCTCATCCTCAAGAACATCGAGGGAGGTCTTCCTCTTTTGAAAGTCCTGAAGGACAGATGGGAAGGAAGAAGGGAAAGAGAGAAACAAAGAAAGGCAAACACAAACATGAACCACAGTATCAATCTGGATCTGATGAGTCAGATTACAGTAGGGAGAGAGTGAAAAGTGACAAGGGTAAAAAACATAAAAAAGGGCGGGAATGGAGCCCTGAGAGTCGGGACACACTCTCAAGAGACCAAAGAAAATCATCACCTGGTGATTACAGTGACTACAAGTCTAAGAAAGAACGTGACAAACACAGCCCTGGCTTCAGGGATCGTAGGAGATCTGCATCACCTGTAAGTCGCCACAGTCATGTGGAATCCAGACGTGACATGTCTCCTGGTTCCCAAAGGTCTGGTTCCATGTACCACAGAGAGAGAAGGATATCACCTCCTCCAGATAGACGTGAAATTGAGGAAAAGTATGACAGAAGAGACAGAGTAAAAGATGATCCCAGACGTGCTGGACGATTTACTTCACCTGATGATAGAAGATACAGAAATGCTGATAGACCTGATTTAGATCGTGGAGCAGACAGGTGAGTCATTGCAATTTTCATAGATTTGGTTTAGATCTTGAATCAGAAAGGTGAGTCTTCAAGATCGACCTGATATAGATTGTACATCAGACAGGTTATCAGATTATTTTAGAATTTGGAAAATATTGATGTATTTATGTATATATAATCAATTAAAAAAAAAATATATTGGTATAATTACAAATACAAATAAAACCTTAAAGAAAATTATAAAAGAAACTAAGTATACACAGTACCTTTCAGGTGGCTCAGGCCTATTCGAAGTTTCTATCAGAAGTGCTGTATTTTTTGTTATTTTAATCTTTATAGAGAGTCAATCAAATTGGTTGAAAAAAATAGGGGGTCCCAGACCATTTAAGGTTAAAATATTACTTTTAAAGAGTTATGTAAAAGGGGCCGTTTTTCAATGAAATGATAGGGAAAATAGAGGTGTTGACACATTTTTATCGGAATATCAAAAAAATGTTCTATGACACTTGGTCCAAAACTGTAATATAAAAAGCTGAAATATTGCTTCAAAGAATGAGCAGATAAAAAACATGGGTCACCGATAAGAAAAAAAAATTAATTTGGCCTTAAACCCAAAATTTTGGCGGGAAAATGGTGAAATAGGGTGAAATGTCATTTTGAGTCTTTCACAGATACACATAATAACAATAATAATTTGTTAGTGACAAAAGTAAAATAATCAGACAGGTGAGACATTGGGATAAACCTTTTTAGATCATGCATATGGTACCTATGACAAGAGATCCTTCATCACAACTTGCATACATGACATAAACAGAAAACTTCTACTTTTTATATTCATGATATTTGGGACATGGGATATAGGAGCTTGCTCATTAAAGATACTCTTTATATTGGGGACAATGGATATTGAAGTTGATCACTGAAGATACTCTGTATATTCGCGACATGGGATATGGGAGCTTACTAACTAAAGATACTCTCTATATTGAGGACGTGGGATATTGGGGCATGGGATAAGGGAGCTTGCTCACTAAAGATACTCTTTATATTGAGGTCGTGGGATATTGGAGCGTGCTCAATAAAGATACTTTCTATATTGAGGATGTGGGTAATGGGAGCTTACTCACTAAATGGGATGTGGGATATGGGAGCTAGCTCACTAAATATACTCTTTATATTGAGGACATGAGATATGAGAGCTTGTTCACTAAAGATTCTTATATTTAGATAATATTTTAATATTTATTGTGTAGATTTGAAGACAGAAGAGAAGTACATGATGACAGATTTGCTCCAAGAGTAGAACCACCAAGAACTAGGTATGATGATAGGTATTTTGAACAGAGAGGTAGACCTGAAAGCTTTGACAGAGACAGGGATCGTTTTGAGAGGGACAGATATAATCCGAGGATAGAGTCTAGAGGGCCTCTACCAAGGGCAAATCATAGAGATCGAGGGGACCCAAGGATAGATCCCAGAGCAGAACCCAGATATCCTGAAGGTATGTTAATAGAATAATTAAGATAAAGTAAAATGACAAAACTGCTTCTTTATATATGAAATGATGTAGAAGAGTATAATTATTATTCAAACATAATATTCCATTCTGATGCTGGACATTGTTGTCTTTGTTGAAACAAATGACCTCTAAAGACTTGTTAAGACATGAATCTATTGTTGAACTATACCAGTGATAATGCTAGCGCTTGTCATTTTCCTCATTTACGGAAAGGTTTCAAAATGACGAAAGTTCATTACTTATTTAAAGTGTAAAAATATTTTCTGAGACCTTCAGAAGCCTAGTTCAAGATTTACTTTTAGTATTTGTGTTACTGTCTCATTTATATTTATTTATAAGAGCTAAGTTTATTAAGTGAAGCTGATGAGCAAAAGAGTGATGGATTTCTCTTAAAAGATATTTAAATGTCCCAGTGTATTAATTACACAGAGACTAATAGCTATTGTATTTATTCAAAGGGACAATAGAACTGACAAAAGTTTAAATAGTTTGAACAATAGGAGATAAATCTGTAGAAAAGTTTCGTTTTGTTTGCAATAATAAATGTTAGTTTTTCATCACAATTACACTTTCAATAAGTCTGACAGATAGAAGTATAATGAAACTCTTAGACTTATCTTTGTGATATGCTTTTAATATCAATTTGAAAGTCTAGAAATAAATCCAATGTGTTTTTACTGCAGCTGCTGTATATGATGACCGAGTTCCCCCACCCCCTGAGTTCAGAGACCCTGCCTGGGACAGTTGGAATGCTCCAGGTTGGTATTAAAGGTCAAGGCAATAAAATGTGTGTGTTTAGGGTTTCTTAGTAAAGAACTGAGTTGTTTTTTCAGACAGATGTAAAAAATATAGATTTTCCACAGTATTTCAATTTGTTTGTTATTTGTACTCTTTATTTGAAATCTCTTAACCAGGGTTTCCGCTGGCGGTCGCCAATTTCGCAATTTGCGAAAAAATAATAATTGTGGCGATTAAAATTCGTCATTGGCGAAAATATATAACGATTTATTTTCAACCATCTTGTTTTTTAACTATTTTCGGGTTTCTCAGACTTTACCTGATCGGACAATACTCGGAATTCACCTTGAACTCATTATTTTGACAGAAAATCAATAATCAGCTGATTGCATTTTATAGCTATCGACAACAACGGACTAATTAATAAAGGTGTTGATTGTATTGTTTGACAAAATGATATGGTTAAATGGCGTCCGTCACATGCAGGGATGGGGTTGATTACTTTTAAATGTAATCGATTAAATTACAATTACTTTGCTAATAAAATGTAATCGATTACATTACAATTACACCACATTTCATATGTAATCGATTACATTAGATTACTTTTCTTTATTGTAATCATGATTACTTTAGATTACTTATGATTACATTGTATATTGCTATATCAAAGATTTTTTATAACTTTTTATCCTCACAATAAAGCTTATTTTCGTGATTTTTTTTAAAAGCCTTAATTTATTCATCTTTTTAAAAGAATTTATAGACAAGACAGTTACAGTTACAGTGTAACATGTGTAATTTGATAAAATAGCTATAGACAAGTGTCCTTTCTCTATGTAAAAGATATAACTTTATTTTTAACTACAAATTGTAACCAACTGCCTAATTAACAAAAAAAAATGAAAATAATGAAAAATTAATTAAGTATAGTTTTATTGTCTGTTGGGACTTAATTGACACATCCATTAATGTTTTTACAGGTGCTAATCCCTACTTCCATTTTTTTTAAACAAACAATAGGTGGGCTTGGGTATTAAAATTTCGGGCAGAATCAATTTGCGCCAATTGCAGTTTAGAAAA
This sequence comes from Mytilus edulis, assembly GCF_963676685.1. NCBI lineage: Eukaryota > Metazoa > Mollusca > Bivalvia > Mytilida > Mytilidae > Mytilus > Mytilus edulis. The sequence goes on from NC_092346.1 coordinate 93,371,680, forward strand.
GGTATTAATTGCGCCACTCTCTTTTATTTTGATGGTATTAATTGCGCCAATAAATGAAATGGAATTGCGCCACATTTACCTGTTAATATGTTTTACCTAAATCAAGACAAGACAAGACAAATACTTTATTAAAGTCTCGCAACTTCTTACATATAAAATATACAGCTTTTTAAAATAAAAGTTAACAACAAGAGCCACTCTTTAAAGAGTTTTGAGAGACTATAAAACAATTTTTCTTAAAATTATAATGCAAATACAAGTCAACTGTCACGAGTATGAAATACATTTTCGCTTTATTAAAATTTCATAGCAGACTTTGGCAGTATAAAATACCATATTTTCATTTTTAAAAAGAAATATAATTTTTTCATTATCAGTGTCCAGAAATTAGAACGTCAATTTTTCAGAACTTCGTGTAAAAGAAAAGCAACCAATGTGTTGTCAGAGCCACCTTCAAAAATAATAAATTCAGAGATCTTCAAAATTGAAGAAGAGAATTTAGAAAAGAAAGATTTAAAATATGTGTGTCAGTCTGTGTATAGAGAGAGAAGAAAACTGCGTCCAGCTTAATCTAAAAATCGAGCAGAATTTCACAGAATATAGGATGATATTGGTATTGTTACAAACAAAGATGATGAGTTTGTATTGTGTAACGATCCAGCAAGTGGTATAATTTTATTAGGATGCGAGGCTAATTTGAAATTTCAGTGTACAATGTCAGAGGAATTTTTTGCTGTTGGTACCTAGTCAATCATTTAGTTGTTATATATAAATAAAAAAATATAAAATTGGCGCAATTAGATGATTATTTTATTGGCGCAAATGATACCTATAGTTTTGAAAATTAGGTGGCGCAAAAGAGGTATTGGCGCAATTAAGTCTCGGCGCAAATGAGTTACTTTTTGGCGCAAAAAGATATCGCCCAAAATTTCAAAGTCAAATAGGAACTAAATGTTTTCTGCATTTGAATTTCAATGTATTTATGTAAAAATATTGGGTAAACTGATATGAAATTGGAGTTAATATCAGAAGTTTTCAATCAAGGAAAACAAATGCTTTCAAGGCATATTCTTGTATCATAAGAGCTCAATCTCACACAGAAATATTGGAGAGTAAATTTCCTTTTGTAAACTGTTAACAAAATAAAACACTTGGTTATACAGATTTGTTATATGGATGGTCCCATCATTGTGATTACTAGTTTCATGATTTTTGATTCAAGCTTTACATTTTCTTATTTTTATCTTGTCTATCAAAAACTGTTTTCATATATATATATACAAGATTTGTAATCAGCAAGTAATCATATGAATGTAATCTTAAAGTAATCGAAAAGTAATCATGATTACACCTGTTTTTTGCCATGTAATCGATTACATTACGATTACTTGTAATCAGAAATGGCATGATTACTGATTACATAGGATTACACTGCAAAATGTAATCGATTACAGCTGATTACGATTACCCCATGCCTGGTCACATGTCACATAAAGGATTTATTAACCACTTTGCGACGCACGTGTTTGAAGCAAGATTTAGACGTCTCCTCTCCTTCTTTTAATGATAGTCCAGAAAAGAAAACTGTTATTATGACGAAAAATGTTCAAAAGCAAGAAAAATCTCTGATTTATAACTTTATCCTTTGACTTTGATATAGATAATTGATTTGAGTGGTTACTTTAAAGTTGTTTCAGTGACACACGTGTTTCAAGCATAGTTTTACCTCTCAACTTTTTCATTTACAATGGTCTAGAAAAGAAAACTGTCGTTATGAAGAATTCTATTCTATTTCGATAGTGAAAATTATTTGTCATAAAAGTATTTTGAATTTTTCTAGTGAAAATTATTTGTCATAAAATTATTTTAGAATTTGGAAAATATTGATGCATTTTCAGGTATATATAATCAATTAAAAAAAAAATATATTGGTATAATTATAAATACAAATAAAACCTTAAAAAAAGTATATAAGAAACTAAGAATACACAGTACCTTTAAGATATCTCCCGCTGCAAACTGAATTCAAATGAATCAATGAATGTTTCTATTTCAGGTCATCCTCCCCCTCCTGCAGAACCTTATAATAGAGGAGGTTACAACAAAGGAGATCGATATAGAGGTGGACACAGAGGTTTGTTTGTAGCTAATGTAAAAATAAGAAAAGATGGTATGATTGCCAATACACCATATTGCTATTTGGAAATCTGTCCCAGTTGACTCAATAATTTGTCCTGTTCGGCCCGATAATCTGTCTCACTTGAAGTATTGATGTCATACAACAATAACTTTTCCATTGTGGCGTCAGATATTTTGTATTATGACGTCAAAATTTTATGCGAACTTTTGTGATGTCCAGTAATGGCAAACAAATAACAATAAGGTGTATAAGACAACTCTCCACCAGAGACCAAATAACACACAAGGTTAACAACTAGAGGTTAACGTACAGTCTAAGACAATGAGTAAAACCTACACTGCAAGGCAAGGTATTTATGGCCTGTAAAATGACATATGTAAAACAATTCAAACAAGAAAACTAGCAGCCTGATCAACATAGGAACCAAGAAACAAAAAACAAGTATGATATACATCAACAAACAACAACCACTAAAATAACAGCTCTTGCAGATGGTGGCAGTATTAAACATGTTAACCAGGGTGACATCCATCCACCCAAAAAAGGACAAATGTATTCTATTTGTTTTGACATTTGATTGTATATAGATATAGGAAGATGTGGTATGAGTGCCAATGAGACAACTCTTCATCCAAATAACAATTTATAAAAGTAAACCACTATAGGTCAAAGTACGGTCTTCAACATGTAGCCTTGGCTCACACTGAACAACAAGCTATAAAGGGCCCCAAAATTACATAAATTAAAATGATTTTAGAGATTGAATTAAAAGTAATACTACACTGGGACTTATTTTAAAGAGATTTTGATATTCATTTAAGCAATATTGTAGAGTTGCAGAATGGTTCACTTCTTTTCTTTGTTTTTATGCCCCATGGGAATTATGTTTTCTAGTCTGTGTGTGCATTCGTCCGTCCATCTGTCCTGCTTAAGATTAAGTTTTTGGTCAAGGTAGATTTGATGAAAGTGAAGTCCTATCAACTTGAAACTTAGTATACATGTTCCTTTTGATATGATCTTTTTAAATTTAATGCCAATTAAGAGTTCTGACCCCAATTTCACAATCCACTGAACATAGAAAATGATAGTGCGATTTGGGCATCTGTGTAATATGGACACATTCTTGTTATCTTAATAAATTCAAATGTGCTATCTTTGTTTATTATGCTTAAATATTGCAAAACGTTCTAAAGTTTATACTAAATGATCATTGGTTCATTAGATATTTGTTTTGTAGGTGGAAGATTTGATGCGCCACCACCATTACCTCCCCCAGAGAGACCAAGTAGACGGGGGGAGTGGGAGAGAGGGGGAGAAGAATTTTATGTGCCTGATAGACCTGACTGGGGAGACAGACGTGAGGGCCACAGAGACTTCTCACGAGAGGTTGACAGAAGGAACGACAGACCTGATGATAGAAGTGTTGATAGGTAGCTGTCACATATTTAACTTCCTTGTTAGACTATGCTTTGGCTTGATTCTATATTTAACCATCTGTTTCTACTAATAGTCATGTTATTTTCAACTTTATAGAATCTTACTTTTTATTTAAATTCATTAAAGTTCTCAAAACTTGTTTAAGTACAGTGAAGTTAGTGTCTGCAAAGATGATTGACAACTTTATTTAGATTGTTTGATATTCTACCATATTTGTAACTTATTATGGTTAGTGATAACAATTCTTCTGCTTTAAAGATATTTTGTAAGGTTTTATTGACATAGTACTGATTTGTATTCTGTGTTTGATAAATCTTTAACAGTTTACTTTTCAAGAATGGTATAGTAAAAAAACCAACTCCCAAACACATATATGTACAATAATATGTTTGAATACATATATTGCAATTATCAAACAAGTTTTATATTTTTTATAAGAACCATCCTAAATATCATGCAAAGTGTGATTAAAATTATCCTTTTACCATGATCTATTGGGCATTTCTTTGTAAATTTGTGGTAAATTTTGGCCAAAAACAGACAGTATGAGAAGAACCATTTCTGATTTCTTAATATGCACCAAATCATTCAATCAAATAACAAAATTAAATTTATACAGGATTTGCTCATGTGAATCACTTTATTTTACATATTGCATGATTGTATTATTTTGACAGTCTGAAATTGAAATGATTTTTACCCTAATATTAACAAGTCTTGAAGTGTATCTGTTTTCACTGTAATTGCATGAGAACTATATGTAAAACATATATCTATCAGTAAGAAAAGACTGAAGAATATCAACCCAATAATATTTGTAGGAAATTGCAGTTTGTTTTCTGTTTATTATTGACAGTTATGGCTGGTGGTAAGCACGATATTATGTATATTTCCCAAATTAAATCATTCTGTTCAATGTCAAAAAGTGTCCTATGGAATGTTTAGTAATGAATAGGTCACAGCATATATATTTGAGTGTGTACAAGAAAAAAACCAATGAAGTACAGTTTTTGTAAGTTAAACCATGAAATCAATAATATCTTTGCGTACTATTTTGGAAAGAGAAAAAAGTTGTTTTAATAAAAGCCATTCAGATAATTGAAGAGATTACACATTGTTTACTACTACACCTGTATGAAGAGTTTGTATCACCTGAAAAGGAAGTACACACTCAAATAGTTTAGCTGTAAAGGCTGGCTATTTGTTGCTTTCAATTTGGCATGCAGTAAAATAACGATGTGATACTAGTATGGTATATATGGTGTGGTCACCCTTCATTGCATGCTCCATCCGTCTTTGTTATGTGTCTAGACAAATTGTAACTTAACAAATACAAGTTATTTAAATGCTTTGGTTTTGGGGATTGTAAATGAGACTACTAAAAATGTTCAGTCTTGATTTGTTTATTTCTTCCAATGGAAAGGGGCACCTTCTATTTTGCTATTATGAGATAAAATAAAAGGATTTTGTTGTACACATCAGATGTCAAAAAGTGCTCATTTGAAATTATGAAAAAGTTTAATATCTCCTTTTTATCAATGAATTTTTATGCTAATGTTTTGATAGGAATTACTTTTTGGTGCAGCAGAGGCACTGGTAGCTGACATTCAACCGCCAACAATCAATCATTTAATCAAAAAGCACAACTATAGATTTATAGAAGTGATTCATTCTGTAAAAAGATATTAACTGTTTGTTGTAGGTATGATCGATCAAACAGAAGAAATGACAACCGTGATCAATCTAGAGACCAAAGAGATAGGTTTGCTGATATCCACAGACCTGATCCAAGGGAGGGAAGTATGGACAAACCAGATCGTAGAGAACAAGAGTCTTTTAAAAAGCGTGAATTTTCTGCTGATCGTGGCAGGGATTTAGACAAAGATGGTCCAAGAAAGGACAGGAAAATATCTGAAACTAGAGATTTTAATCGCCAAGATAGAAAAGAATCTATAGAAAAAGAAAAAGAAAAGAAAGAAATCCCAGAAAAGGTAACAGATATCAAAGAGAAAGAAAAGGTTGAAAAAGTGAAAGAAACGGAGGACAAAGATGGTAAAAAGGAAAAAGAAAAGGGGGATGTAAAGAAAAATGATAAAGAGAAAAAGAAGAGAACAAAAGCTGAAAAGAAAGCAAGAAAAGATGAAAAATTGAAAGCAAAACAAAAGAAACTTGAGGATAAGCTGGCCAAAGAAAAAATAAAATCTGAAATTAAAAAGGAACCAATTATTAAAGAAGAAGAAATTAAAAAAGAACCAGAAGAGCCAGTAGAAATTGAAGAGAAAAAAGAAACCAGGTGAAATTTTATATTTTTATATTAAGGAAAATAGCTTTTTTGGAGAGTTCAACAAAATTAATAACCAGCTTTTTGTATTGTGATGTTGGATGGGCAGGAAAATGAGTACATAATTTATATTATCAACCTCTCCTTCTGATGAAAATAATAAACTAGCTTTTGAGATTACAACTATAATTTTTCTTATGATTTTAATTGAATGTTAATAATATTCTTTTGACTTTTTCTCTTTTTATCAAACTTTTAGAATTCAAAAATTGGTATCATATTTGCCATTTATGGCAGACATTTATTTTATTATATTTTAGTGGAAATAAATTATGTTGTAAGAACTATCTGTAATTTATTTTATTTTAATTTTAGGAAAAGAATCTTAAGTGAAGATAGGAGTAAATCATTATCTCCTTCGCCAACGTCTAAACGAGCCAGAGATTCTTCTCCTGCTGTATCAGTTAAGAGTAGACATAGTGTAGGTACTATTGAAAGGGTCAAGGTCAAAGAAGAACCAGAGGTCAAAAGTGAAAAGTCAAAATCTAGGAGTGTGGAATTAGACAAAGATACTATGAGTGAAAAGTCACATGGTTCTGAAAGGAGACCAGAAAGGAAACAGAAGGAAACTAGTGTATGTATTACTTTATGTCAAATTGTTAATCAACAAGGTCATTCAATAATGACATTGAGTGTTTTGTTTGGTAGATCTCTTGTCATAAGTTAAAGGGCCTGTGTGAGCTAATTCCAATATTTAGCATAGGTAACTGTTTTCTTTTAACTTTTCATGTATTCATGATACCCGATGCACATTCATGGAAAGTTAACACAAAATATCCTCATTTTGTAATGATTGTTGGACAAAATACATTGCCACCAACTACAATCTTCAATAGATCAAATGTTCAATTAACTTTAGGTGAATATAAATACCAAGACCTATGAAAATTATGTTTCATTGTGCACAAAAAAAATTATCCCTGGCTTAGTATATTTCTAGGATATTGATTGGTTAATGCATGTCGTTACAAAACCCATAGCCCCTGAGTGTTGCTAACCCATATCCCCGGACGTTGCTAACCATTATCCCGGGAAACTTCACACAAGTTTTCCTTAGTTCCATGATTGCTCCTTGTGAAATATTGAATGCTGTAGATTATCCATGATGTTTGTAATTAAATATTTAATTTATTAACGATTTTGTCAAATTATGCCGATCATTTACACTCATTTCATTGAATGCATCATTTGACTGCCACATTTTCAAGGAATGGGACTACTGACCTAGCTATGCAGATGGCCCACGTTGACGTCACACCATCTATGACGTAACTCTCACAACATTGAGCGCCAAATTTGACTCAATCCAGTTTCTCTGTCTCCTTATTAAAAACGTCTTATATTTGACTACTTGTAGGGTTCTACTTAAGGTAGTACCCTACACCCCGTAAAAAATATGTAAAATTTCAAAATTTCAATAAAACTTTTATAGATAATGAAAAAAACGTTGTTTTCACGTTACACTTTGTACCCAAATTTAAATAAAACTTGCACGATTGGGACTAAGACCGGGGATAAATTGGTTACCTACGTTCATATCCGTAGATATGGATATTTTAACACCCTGAGGTACCCCAGTACACCATGAGGCGTAGCAGACTTTGCTTTATTTTTGAATACGTGGTTATCAAGTTGATGACTTCTGTATATTGGTGTAAATACCTGCTTCAGAGATTTTATTTAAGTTCTTGTAGGTTTCATATTGTTTTTGTTTTAAATTTTCAGTTATGAATTATTTTCAGTTATGAATTATTTTCAGTTATAAATTATTTTCAGTTATGAATTAGAAAAATAATCTTAATCATCAACTTTCTGATGAGACTATTCTTTTTCACATTTAGTTTAATCATCATTACTCAAGCTGAATGTGTATTTCAAGTTTTAAAGTATTTTAGCACTCTTTTTTAGCCTGTCCCACCTGTTCCAGTAGAAGAGATAAAAGAACAAAAGAAGAAGAAAAGATCCCGATCCCCTGCAGGAGAGGAGGAATACAAGAGGAGGAGGACTGAGGAGAGAGATAGGGGTAAGTATTAATACCAAGGAATACATAGATTTCTCTGGAATTTGTAGTAATTATCTAATATTCTCAATCTGTATATATGTAAAAAGAGAAGATGTGGTATGATTGCCAATGAGACAACTCTCCACAAGAGACCAAAATGACACAGAAATTAACAATTATAAGTCACTGTAAGGCCTTCAACAATGAGCAAAGCCCATACATGGGACAGGCACATATGTACATAGTGTGGGTTGGTTAAACATGTTAGTGGGATCCCAACCCTCCCCCTAACCTGGAACAGTGGTATAACAGTACAACATAAGAACGAACTATAAAAATGAGTTGAAAAAGGCTTAACTCATCAGATGGACAAAATACAAGTGGACATGGCCCGGTATATATGTCTGTATTAGATAATGGTGGACCTATTATGGCTTGATAGAGGGGTATCAAGTTTAACCTTTGTCCATGTGTACATACGTACATACATTTCAAAATTAGTTAAGGTTCTTTAACTTAGTTTGCTGTAACCAATTGTAATGAAACTTGTACACAATAACCATAAAACACAGATCAAGTTTGAATTTGGGCTGCATCATTTTTGCTGTTCTTGAGTTATGCCCCTTTATAACATTATTTGCAAGCAGGGGCATCATCTGTGTCCATCTGCATCCTATGGACACATTCAGGATTCAGCATTTATTTGTATTATATAATAGTCAGGAGCCTGTTTGTGAATTTTTAATTTTTTTTCTTTTTACAACAGAAGCTTCTTTTTTATTTTTCAGTCACTATTTATGAAGTTGTGGAATAAAGATTATACAATAAGTTTCAAACAGCATGTTAACCCTGTCTTATTTTGTGACTTTTTTTTCTTACTGACTAAAAGGGTAGTAATGGTTGTTTTGTTGCAACATTAGGCAGTTGGTTATAAGACACTGGTTTCTCTTTTTATCTATAATATTCTTCATCAGAAATCCTATTTTTTAACCTAAGCCGAGTTTGCTTGCCAATGGTTTACAAAAAGGACAATGACTGTGTATGATGGACTTATACAACATATTTATATTTTATTAAAATTTTCGGATTTTCAAGATTCCAAGCATAATATTATAACAATTTTTAAAATGGAGGAGGACGAAACACTATGTATGACTAACAAAAGCTTGCATTCTGTCAGTCCCATGTCTGTTGCATGAACTCTGTTTTCTGCACCAACAACATTTAAAGAATTGTACCCATGCATTGTTACAATAATTTAACAGTATTATTTTGTCATATATCTTATTGTGTATATGATTGTTTTACAGTAAGAAAGTTGAGAGGAAGTGTTGACGAAGAAGGGGGAAGATATAGTAGTTTTTCAGATGATTCTGCAGATGTTATCCTTAAACAGGGGGAACCCCAGCAGGTTTGTTAACTTTTTAGTTTTAATTCATTAACTTTCAACAGGTGGCCATTGATGCTTTAATTTAAAGACATCAATAGGTTATAACTTTTGAAAAAAATATTGTTCAATGTTACAAATTGTCAATGTTTCAACTAAATTAGAGCAATAAATGATTTGTAATGTAAAAAATCAGAGGTTTCAGCCAAATTGATCCTTTATTTTTAAAAAGGTTTCAATGAAAACAAGGTATTCATAAACTATATGTATTCAAATAATTCTATTTTAGCTACCAATATGCCACAATTTATTAGAAAATGTAGAATGTTTAAATTTCTCTAGTTTACCATATCTTGAAAAAAAAAAACTTTGATATAATATTATAATTGTGTAAATTATAGACTGGATCTGCTATTCCTGAACATGTTTTACGTGAGGGAGGTAGACGTAGAAGGAGTAGGAGCCGCAGTAGTTATGGTAGCAGACACAGTCATCATGACAGCAAAGTCAGAAGGTCAGATAGCAGCAGATACAGAGATAGAAGGTCAAGGTCAAGAAGTCCACAGAAAAGTGGAGAGAGGGAGAGAAGAAGTAGAGGAGATAGTGAAAGAGGCAGAGACCGTGACAGAGGAAGAGACAGGGATAGAGAGAGAGAACAAACCAGGTATTTTATAATGTAATTTTGTTAACAATAGATTGCCTTCTTCAATAATAAATGTTGAGCTCACTGGTCAACTCTTAGTTATGAGAACTAAATATATGAATATATATTATCAATATGCAAATATAAAGATTTAAGTTAATTGTGGTGCAGCTTTAAATACCTAAATAGAATTTAATTATAAATGTAATTATCAATATAAAGATGGAACTGGTTGAGGAAAGCTAGTTTATAGTCTGATGTTTGGCTGTATGGCAGAGAAAGAGGTATCATATTTTATGTAATCAATTCATCAATTTCCAATGCAGAACCTTAAAAAAAACTTCACAGAAAGATTGCACCTATAATGAAGCTGTACCTGTCATTATGGAATTTTCACCTTTTTTCCAGACTTTAAAATTTTTCCTTTTTTCAGCAAAATTTACAAAAGATGGTAACTATTTTATGTAATGAAATCCTCCCTCCATTGTCAACCTAGATCTCAGAAACAGATTGATTGCACACATACTGAAACAGTGCACCAGCTATTATTGAATAGCATGTCTGTTGATTTGCTAATATAGTTAATTAATTTAAGTAATCTTATAAACCTTTGTTGCAAATCAGTTAATTTGAGTAAGAATTATTCCCAAGCTTTCTTGTTCTTGCTTTGTTTTATTCAAAGTACTGATGTTTTTTTAAACATGTTCATCCCATAAAAAAACAACAACAAAAAATGAGTTGTAAATTATTTAGATTTGTATATATCACATATCAACATCGGGAGAGATCCGTTTGCGCCAAAAATGCGTCCTTTAGCGCCACAACTTTTTTTCTCCAATGCTACGTTTGCTGTTTTAAAATTACATGGTATCATTTGCGCCAAAAATAAAATATACGATTGCGCCAATTTAAAGAAAAATGACTTCCCTCCTCCTTTATCCTGGCTTGGGACCGGCAGTTTTCACTGGCAGAGTTAAAGTCATTTTAAGTCATTGAATGGTTAACTTTAAAATATAAAACTATGTACAGTCGGACATCATATATATCTGTTTAAGAAGTTAAAGGCTGGAATTTGTAGCTCATTACACATACAAAGTCTATGCGGCTAAGTTCTCCTTCTGCATATTTCTCATACTTTTCAACAGCGAATCTTTCCTTTTCTGACACATGCCTAGTTCTAACTGCTGGTTTATTTGTACTTCTCAATTTAATGTAAGTTGTAGCTTGAAATTTTACTATATTGTCCAAAAACACAAACATGGAAGGGTGGGATGAGAACGCTTTTATTTTTTTGTCTTTTGGCATATCCTGTATCAAATCTTCAGCAAAGCAATCACCTACTTCATCTGGGTTCAGAAAAGCTAATCCAAAAAAATGGTGTAACCACTTGCTAAAATCACTGCCAACTTTTTTATACTCTTTTGCTAGTCCAAGATCTTGTATTTTAAGCCACCATGCCTGGCCAAGGTGAAAACGACATGCCTTGATGATAATTCCTGGGAAAAAACTCATTAACGACAACGTGCATTCTCTCCTTAAAATCTACCAACAAGAGTAACAATTATTTAGCGAATAATAATTTATGAGACAAATGATACTAAATATATATTAATCTTTAATATGTACGATCAATATGTGTTCAGGTAAATTGGCGCAAATGAGTTCCGAAAACTGGCGCAATTGATATATTTGAAAAAAAAAATTTGGCGCAAATGATACCCCTGAAAAACAGTAATTGGCGCAAAAGGAGTGCTGCCTCAACATCCTAAACCTGTTTTGCACTTCTATTGACTGCCAACTTCCTTGGATGCTGAAAAAAAAAATTACTACTTCTATTTGTAATTTTCCAACAGAACATTTTATAGTGAAATGGAAACGAATAGCATCCTAGCTTAAGAATTCAATTTGTTCACTGTGTTTATTTGGAAAGATTGATTAACAATAATAAGAATAATAAAAAGAAGAAATTATAATTTTTATTTATGTACTTATGGTAAGTCAATGATATTTGGTATGTTGTTGTAAGTCAATGATATTTGGTATGTTGTTGTATCAACATCAGTACAGTTTAATTCTGTAGCAATTTCACTATTAAAATTGAATACATATGTCAGTGGCAACATTTAGTGTTCTGAATTTAAAGATAAATTGTGGACTAAAATTTGATAGCCATATTAAATGTAAATGTCATTTGTAGGCCTAGATCTGAATCTGACACCAGAGGACAAGGTAGAGAAGAACCAAGCAGCAGTAAGATAGATGTAAAATCAGAAGAAATAAAACCTGAGGTTAAAGAAGAATCTGGTGCAGGTAAGGCACAACCTTTGGGGATGTTAATAATAAAGATGGTAATAGCATGGGATAAGTACCATATAAAACATGCCCTCTTAACAAAAGGGCTTAATAGTAAATCTAGGTTTTTCTGGACATCATTTGATATGATATTTAAGGAACATATATTGAGTTGCAGCTATTTGATTTAAGCATTCACATTCTCCTAAAAAATTGCTTCTATGTCTGGCTTACTTATATGAAGAGTCCCTTCCTTGGATGGAAAGTATGGTTTCTTAGTCATCAAATAAAGCTCCTCTACAAATACAGACAATTTGAAAGTGATTCAAGATAATTAGAAAAAAGTAAATTTTCAGGGAAGTCAGGAACAAATAATGAGTGATTTTACTTTGGTCATCATTAAGTTTACATGATTAGGTCAGTCTCTAATAAACTTAATATAATTGATCATTGATAATGTTAAGTTTACATGATTAGGTCAGTCTCTAATAAACTTAATGTAATTGATCATTGATAATGTTAAGTTTACATGATTAGGTCAGTCTCTAATAAACTTAATATAATTGATCATTGATAATGTTAAGTTTACATGATTAGGTCAGTCTCTAATAAACTTAATGTAATTGATCATTGATAATGTTAAGTTTCTGTTTTACCTATAGTAGTACCTTCATTTTAAAGGCTTTCCACAAAATTAACATCAATTGCTTTGTTTTGTCATTTCAGAATCAGAAGATGACTTATCTTTAAGCTCAATTTCCAGTGATGAAGAGTTTGAGGCAGATCATGATAAGAAGCATAGTAAGTTAGAGTCAAGACTCAGTGAATTTGATGTTGGGGTTTGGGTCATCCAATTTTACTTTACAATCATGTGAATACTCGGGGTATAGCAATCTAAGTGAATCAACTGTATGTGATAGTTTTGTCAATTACTTCCAAAGAATCGGTGGTTCCGAAACATATACAATCAGTTCCTTCAGCTAATATAAATGAGTGTTATAAAATTGTTTAAATGTATAAAAAGTGACATAAAACCTTACATACATAAATCTGCAGATTAAACCACTGAGCTTGTACATTTACATAGTCATCCTGTTAACTATTTGATTATCACTGTAGTCTATACAAACACAGACCTATCTGTAGAAACCTAAATTTAGTATCATTAACCAGAACATGGTCATTTAATGCAAAGTAGTATATACCAATTGTAGCATATAAATCATCCATTGATATGAATATCTGATTGTACATTCTTTAATGTACCAATTTTTGAAAACCCTAAACACATTGTTGTACCAATACTAAATCTAAAACCTCTGCTGTGGCTGTGTTAATAGCATATCTTTGGTGGTTTCTGTTTATTTACAATTAGTCTAAGAGATTGACTTATAGTAAAGAGACTTACTTATTGTTTTTGACATGTTTATAGCCTGTTGATCTTATTTTTGTGTTAGGTTGATTTATCATTGATTTATACATGGAATCTATATATCCTTTTCCTTTTATTAGCTCACCTGTCCCGAAGGGACAAGTGAGCTTATGCCATCACTTGGCGTCCGTCGTCGTCCGTCGTCTGTCGTCGTCTGTCGTCGTCGTAAACTATTTCAAGAATCTTCTCCTCTGAAACTACTGGGCCAAATACTTTCAAACTTTAACTGAATGTTCCTTAGGGTATCTAATTTATAAATTGTATCCGAAGTTTTGATCTATCAACAAACATGGTCGCCATTGCTAAAAATAGAACATAGGGGTCAAATGCAGTTTTTGGCTTATAACTCAAAAACCAAAGCATTTAGAGCAAATCTGACATGGGGGGTAATATTGTTTATCAGGTCAAGATCTATCTGCCCTGAAATTTTCAGATGAATCAGACAACCTGTTGTTGGGTTGCTGCCCCTGAATTGGTAATTTTAAGGAAATTTTGCTGTTTTTGGTTATTATCTTGAATATTATTATAGATAGAGATAAACTGTAAACAGTAATAATGTTCAGCAAAGTAAGATTTACAAATAAGTCAGCATGACGGAAATGGTCAGTTGACCCCTTTAGGAGTTATTGCCCTTTATAGTCAATTTTTAACCATTTTTCGTAAATCTTAGTAATCTTTTACAAAAATCTTCTCCTCTGAAACTGCTGGGCCAAATACTTCCAAACTTTAATTGAATGTTCCTTAGGGTATCTAGTTTGTAAATTGTATCCGAAGTTATGATCTATCAATAAACATGGTCGCCATTGCTAATAATAGAACATAGGGGTCAAATGCACTTTTTGGCTTATAACTCAAAAACCAAAGCATTTAGAGCAAATCTGACATGGGGTAATATTGTTTATCAGGTTAAGATCTATCTGCCCTGAAATTTTCAGATGAATCTGACAACCTGTTGTTGGGTTGCTGCCCCTGAATTGGTAATTTTAAGGAAATTTTTCTGTTTTTGGTTATTATCTTGAATATTATTATAGATAGAGATAAACTGTAAACAGCAATAATGTTCCGCAAAGTAAGATTTACAAATAAGTCAACATGACGGAAATGGTCAGTTGACCCCTTTAGGAGTTATTGCCCTTTATAGTCAATTTTTAACCATTTTTCGTAAATCTTAGTAATCTTTTACAAAAATCTTCTCCTCTGAAACTACTGGGCCAAATACTTCCAAACTTTAACTGAATGTTCCTTAGGGTATCTAGTTTGTAAATTGTATCCGAAGTTATGATCTATCAACAAACATGGTCGCCATTGCTAAAAATAGAACATAGGGGTCAAATGCAGTTTTTGGCTTATAACTCAAAAACCAAAGCATTTAGAGCAAATCTGACGTTGGGTAATATTGTTTATCAGGTCAAGATCTATCTGCCCTGAAATTTTCAGATGAATCAGACAACCTGTTGTTGGGTTGCTGCCCCTGAATTGATAATTTTAAGGAAATTTTGCTGTTTTTGTTTATTATCTTGAATATAATTATAGATAGAAATAAACTGTAAACAACAATAATGTTCAGCAAAGTAAGATCTTCAATTAAGTCAATTTGACCAAAATTGTCAATTGACCCCTTAAGGAGTTATTGCCCTTTAAAGACTTTTTTCACAATTTGTTCATCATGTTGACTTACTTTAAAAAATCTTCTCCTTTGAAACTGCTGTATCAATTTCAGCCAAACTTAGGCTAAATGAGTTTCAGAGTATCTAGTATAAATTTTATATTTTATTTCCTTGTATGTCAAGAAACATAGCTCCTATGGCTAAAATAGAACATAGGAGAAAATGATTATTTTTTTTGGCTTTTGAAGAAAATAGGACGATCCAAAAAACATTTAAATAAATTGAAAAGCCAAAATAATCATTGATGAGAGATTTAACCAAAAGAATTAAGGTGAGCGATTCAGGCTCTTGAGAGCCTCTTGTTTATACATATCTTCAAAATTACCATAATAATACAGGTTTACCAAGTACAAATATAGAATTTAAAATGGATGATACTATACAGAATTCTTGCTAGAAGTTTATACTTCACCTTTTCCTTTAAGATATTTTGTTTACAAACTAACAATGTTGTACACCGTTCAAAAACAAGTATTCACAGAAACAATTCATGATATAATGATATTTTTCAGGTATAGATGCCCTAGATATTGATTGGGCAAGCTTACAACAAGATGTGAGGCCTAAACCTCCTGTCACAGGTTCTGCTCTCAACAGGTTCAAAGCTAGTAATGTTTTTGCCCAGATAGGTGTGTCCAAACAGTATGCTGGAGAAGAACTCTTTAATAAAATACAAAATGAATGCATTAAACAGGAAGATAGCACAGGTAAGCAAATCAAGATTTATTTCAGAATTTCAAACACATTTTATTTATTTATATACAGAAACTTGATTATGCTCTTCTATTATTAAAAATTAAATATGTTCACTTTGTACTAGGGAAGTCATAGACGGACAAAAAGATTTAGGTAGAAACATTTAGGTCAACTTCGTTCTAGGGCAGTTATAGATTGACTCAATGGTTCGAGAAAAAATATTTTGTCTATTTTTAAAGCCAACATGGAAATTTACTTTGACAGCTGCAAGCAAGAGACACAGGGTTCCATGTAACCCTTCACAAACTTTTATTATACCCCCGCTTTAAAAAAGGGAGGGTATACTGTTTTACCTCTGTCCGTACGTCCGTCAGTCAGTCCGTCCCATGAAACTTTCGTCACATTTTTCTCAGGAACTACACATCCACCCTTTCTGTAATTTGGTATCAACATTTATATATGTCAGCCATACCGTGTGATGCGTTTTCAGATTCATTACTTGACAACTTCCTGTTTACCGAACACTTGTATGATTTTACACATGATAGCCAAGTTGAAAATTTTCGTCACATTTTTCTCAGGAACTACAATACAAGGATTTCTGAAATTTGGTTTCAGGGTTTATCTAAGTCAGCTATACCGTGTGATGCGTTTTCAGATTGATCACTTGACAACTTCCTGTTTACCGAACACTTGTATGATTTTACACATGATAGCCAAGTTGAAAATTTTCGTCACATTTTTCTCAGGAACTACACATCCACCCTTTCTGTAATTTGGTATCAACATTTATATATGTCAGCCATACTGTGTGATGCGTTTTCAGATTCATCACTTGACAACTTCCTGTTTACCGAACACTTGTATGATTTTACACATGATAGCCAAGTTGAAAATTTTCGTCACATTTTTCTCAGGAACTACAATACAAGGATTTCTGAAATTTGGTTTCAGGATTTATATAAGTCAGCTATACCGTGTGATGGGTTTTCAGATTCATCACTCGACAACTTCCTGTTTACTGAACACTATTAATATTATCCACTTGCGACGGGGGTATCATCAGTGAGCAGTAGCTCGCAGTTTCACTTGTTAAACCAACTGTGGACAGAAGTTTTCATCTGTATATATAATGAGTTTAGGGTTTACTTTTTTACACAACATTGCATTTGAAGATATATATTAGACATATATATACTGGTACCCTAAAACTATTAACTAGGTTTAAAATACTACAATCATTGACATTAATTGGTCTCTTTCAGATGTTACTACAACTGAAGAAAAGACAGAAGATGTGAAACCAGACAATAAATTTAGATTTAAAAGTGATATTGCTGTATTCCATTCCTCAATTACAAGTAAAAACCAACAAAGGAAGAACTTACTACGCAATATAGGACCATTTAGACGAGCTTTATGTGCAAGACGAGACCTTGAAATAAGACGTCAGCTGTGTAAAGTTGACAAGGTAACTTGTTTAGATTTGTATTATATGTTTGTAAATAATTAAAATTATCATTCTACTTGCTTTCCTTTCCATAAACAAAGGGAAAATCCCAGTCAAAATTAGGAAAAATCATATAAGAAATCTGGCTGTTAAGTTCTTTTACACAAATGTTCGTTCTAATGGATAACATTTTCTTTTTCCAACATTTGATATCCTTTATTTCTTATAAAATGATTAAGTTATACTTTTTCAGATTGTTGATAATTTTCATTGCTTTAATAATCTTTAATAATTGATTTTTACTTTTCAGACTATGGACCATATTCATTCCTATCCAGCTCATCCAATTGACCAAGAGTTATACAAACTTAGTGTTCAATTATTTAGACAATCTTGTCCTGAAAAACCAGAGCAAATTAAACAGGAAGTGACTAGTTCATAGAGGATGACAAAATAATTATATATTCATTTATAAACAATCATTTGAAAACATAATTAAATCATTTGTATATCAGTAATCTGTATGAATGTGGTATGATATCATTAAATATTTTATGGCATACTTCATTCTATATATTGTGTAGAAGTAGCATATGCTGTATAACATGTCATTGCTCAGTGTTTTTATATTGTTAAAATTAATCAAATAGCATTAGGTTAATAAATACGGTATAACTGGACATTTTTGTGATTATCAAATGTTAACAGTAATTCATGGTCCACAGCAGATTACAAAAACTAAAACCTGTACATTATTATGTCCAGAATAGAAGACCTTACTTTGAATTTCTAATTATATAAATCAAGTGATTTTCTTGAGATTTATTGAAGGGATCACATAGACTTTTCACTATATTGAAATATTAAAACTGTTTTGACATTTTATGTAGTAAAATAAAGTCAGTCTTTTATTATCTTATTTTATATATATATGTTTTATAGTCTGACATAAAGCTTCAATTTCTGGTTGATTGATTGTACTATCTTTATTCTTTGTAATGGGCCATTGTGGCATTGTGGCATTCCAATAAAAGCTTGTACATTTTGTTATTTTGGTAATGTTTGTTACAAATTACAAAAATGAGAATTGCAAGAAAAATGCACCCTTTAGGTACCCAAAGCTTAAAAATTCTGTTCTGCAAAAATGTCCAGTTATGCAGTATCAACATGCTTATTGGTATTTGTATCAACAGTTTGTGTCAATTTTAACTCTCTGTATGACTGTCTTTACACACTCAATTCTATTCATGGGCATCAATTGTAACTGATGGAGAAAATATTGTATTTTCTTTGATACTTGATTTCACTGTTTACAAATTCTTAGTACAATATAATATAAGAAGATGTGGTATGATTGCCAATGAGACAACTTTCCACCAGATTTCAAATGAAGTGGATGTTAGCAATTATAGCCAATACAAGCCGATATGAAATTTGTATATTACTTTTATTTTGAAAGTCGCCTGAGTTATTGTGCCAGAATAATAATTAAAATGGTAGGAATACACCTTATCGCTATTCCCGGCTGACCCGAGAATCTGTCCTGCTTGAACTATTGACCTCATACAACAATCCTTTTTCCATTGTGGCGTCAGATATTTTGTATTATGACTTCAACATTTTATGTGAACCTTTGTGATATCCAGTAATGGTGGACAAATAGCGATAAGGTGTATTGTTTCTTGATGAAACCATCTGACATTTCTACAAACACTGTAATGCAGGTCAAGTTAGGTATTCATGGTAATCTTTCAAGAGTAATGCCTTTGAATTGTCTCAAAATTTTAAATTATTGTTTATTTATAATGTTTGTTTGCTTTGACTTATGGCAAAGTGTTTGTAATATAACTTTTAACTGCAGTTCAAATTAAAAACTGCAAGTCTAGCATTTATAGAAGTTATAATCAGAGAACTCTAATACTTTTATTCAACAGTTAATAATTATTTGTATCTGTTGGAAGACATCAGTTTAAAAAAAAATTTGAAAGTTTGATCCTGGTCAATCAATACTGTATAGTTTTAAGGTACAGAAAAGCAACACCTGTAGCACCTGAAAATCCCCCCAAAAAGACCCATCCAAAATTACATATCAATGAAATATGCCCACAAAGGCTTGATTTTGATGTAGTTTCTGAGAAAATGGGATGACATTTCTTCATGGCCATTGTTTGTCACCTATAGTTGTTAATTTCTGTGTGATTTGGTCTCTTGTGGAGATTTGTCTCATTGGCAATCATACCACATCTTCTTTTATAAGTATATGGTTAACAGACAGATGTTTAATAACTGAACCTCCTTTCTGATCCCTTTGAAGGCATTATTCTTCATGGTCCGAGAAATGCTAATACCTTATAAGAAACCTATCTGTATAGTTATTTTTTCACTACACTCCTTCTTGGTAACTCTTTGAAATGAAGAAGGTAGGCAAATAATCTCAAAGCAAAAGTGTATTACAGGTCAGTTATTAGATATAAATAGATGAGGTATGAGTGCCAATGAGACAACTCTCCATCCAAGTCATAATTTGTAAGAGTATTATAGGTCAAAGTACAGTCTTCAATACAGAGCCTTGGCTCACACCGAAACAGCAAGCTATAAAGGTGTGTAAAACCATTCAAACGGGAAAACTAACGGTCTATTCTATATAAAAGACAAAAAAAGAGAAACACTTTTATACCCCATCAACAAACAACAACTACTAAACATCAGGTTCCTGACTTAGGATAGGTGCAAACAAATGCAGCAGGTTTTAACCATTAATGTTGATAAAAGGAATTATCTTCTGATAGACTGGCAAAAATAGCAAAGAAGACAACAGACCAATACAATTATAAAACACCATAAATATCATCTAAAAATGCATACTTAATGTGTTATTTCTCATTTAAAAACCTTGTCTAACAATGCATATCAAGGTAAAGCATGCTCACATATTTCAAAAGCTCTTATCTTTATAAAAGCACTGAAAATGCCAAACTTAGCAATTATGTGTAAGCGTATATAAGAACATGTATTCTATTCAGTGAACAGACAGTTGTAATGCAATGAATATGTAAATGTGTCACATGGCATTGCATGCTCACATCAAGCTTGTTTCCAAATTTCAGAAGACTAATTTGTATTTCCTGAGAAAAGAGCCACAAATATTTCACAGAACTGAAGAAAGGATTGACAAACATTATTTTATATTTTTCAGTAAACAATATTAGATGAAAGAGTGTACTTGTTGAGCTTGCAACTTTTATCGCAGAAATCTCGGCAAAGGGATAGTGATCCTGCAGCGTTTTCTAACTTCTTAAAAGCTCAATATTTTAGAAGGTGGAAGACCTGGATGGTTCATACTTTGTATATAGATGCTTTATATTACGGAGTTTCTGTCTGTCACATAGCAAATGTCCTTGAACTCATTTTCATGGTTCATTGACTACTTGAAAAAAAAGTAAGCATTGTTTAAATGTTAATTTCTCTCTTATTATGAGTAAAAGGATAACTATATTTGGTATATCCTCATGCCTGTCAGACAGTTTTCACTTAACCTCAACTTCATTTCATGGATCAGTGAACAAAGTTAAGTTTTGGTGGTCATAAAGTCCATGTCTCATTACTATAAGCAATAGGTCAACTATATTTGTTCTTTGGAAGCATTGTAAGCTGTACAAGTCTGCCTGGCATGATTCATCTGACCTTGACCTCATTCATGGTACAGTTGTCAAAGTTAAGTTTTTGAGTTTTCTAATACTATATGCAATAGGTCTACTATATTTTGTATATGAAAATATTTATGATGTACATGTCAGTTTCGCAGGATTTATTTGACCTTGACCTCATTTTAACAGTTCATTGCTCAGTGCCAAGTTTTTGTGTTTTGGTCTGTTTTTCTTAAAACTATAAGCAATATGTCAACTTTATTTGTTGTATGAAAGGATTGTAAGCTGTACAATTCTGCCAGGCATTGTTCATCTGACCTTGACCTAATTTTCATAGTTCATTAATCAATATTAAGTTTTTCTTGGTCAAGTCTGTTTCATAGAAATAATAAGCAATAGGTCAACTATATTTAGTGTATAATGAATTGTAAGGTATACATGCAATTCTTCTTTAGTTCATATGACCTTGACGTTTATGTGATAGTTGTAGTAAAGCTTTATATTTAGGACTATCAACAAAATAGCAATGGTTAGTAAAGAAGGTCCGACATTCCAGTGTGTTTGTTGAATACCATGGAAATACAAATTCCATAATATTTAACACAGAGTTTTTAATTTGTTTGTGAGCTAATTAGAAAATATGACCTGCATGTAAATTGCTTTCTGGTGGATAGTTGTCTCTTTGGCTATTATACCATGTCTTCCTATTTCTTAAAGTGAGCTAAAAAAGAAAAGAATTATTTTTTTGGCTTTTTTATTTATAAAAACTAAAGACATATTTACAAAACAGGACAACACACAGATTAAATTACAAGATTAAAATACATTAGTACAAAAGCTTTCAAGCTGAGCATTTAAAATGCTTTTTAAAATTGGTATAATGCTACAAAAGTTTATTGCATTTTTACGATGATTTATGAATCATTATAACTTAACAACTATGAATCAATATCCTTGTAATGATTATGTAATTAAATTACGTTTCAGGAGAAATTAGGTGTTTCTAACTTTCTATTTATTTTCTAAGCAACTGAATATTAAATTTAATTTAAGGCAGGAATGGATTATTAATCTAAAGATATATGAAAACTAAACTTAATAATAATCCCCATGTCTTTGCATGTAATTTTGTTCATTTTAATTCATTTGATTTATTTTAGAGGTACATTGTAGTATAAACTGCCCTTAGAAGTTAGGAATGCTTTACTAACCAACACTAAAGAAAAAATGAACTACATACATTTGTAGTTTAAAATATATAATAGCATAAAAAACTTTTCTTGGTGATAATTTCTCTATAAAACTATAAAATCAACAAATCACAAGTTGTGCATCATGTCCTTTACCAATACTGTAGAAATTAGTTAAGAAATAAATCATATAGCAAATCTTGGGTTATAAATACGCTCTTACCAATGTATACAAAACATCTCAATTTAGTTAATTATTTTAATACAATTGTGTTAAAACATTTAAGGAAAAACATTTTGAGTTTGATTTGCATACGACAAATGGTGTTTGTATCGAAAGGAAATTTGCTAGCACTATGGTGTATTAAACTTAAAATAATCATTATTTCTTATTTGCTCAGCATATATCTTGAGCTATTACAATGAGTACAATAAGTAAATATGATAATAATTCAGTGTAAAAAGTTACATAAAGCTATTTATTGTATGCTAGTACATTAACAAGCAAATCAAAACAAATTAGTAGGCCACTAAAAATATACAATGTCACAAATTTATGTGTGGATTTCCTGTTTAAATATAGTAAAATATGATGAGACATCTTGGTTGGAGTTATACATTTATTCAGTGAATTCAATAGTTTTCCTTTTTATAAGTGGAAGTTTACTTTCGTATTAAATTAGACAAATTATATTTTAGAAAGGTAATTTACAGCAGTAGACCCAGGATTAAAAAAAAGTGGGGTCTAAGGGACTCCTTCAAAACATATTGGTGTGAATGGCCACACTAAAAAAAAATGCAAATGAAGAATAAATTATAGAAATAAATCAACTATTTCCCAAAGAGGAAGTCCTCCAAAATCCAATCTAAAAAAAGGGACTTTCAATAAGAATACTTTTTCTTCCCATATTTCATTCTTGCAGGAAACAAACAAAGGATGAGAAAAGTTGAAACACAGCTATTTAAACAGGAAATATACCATGTGACCACAAAACATGTTATAAGGAATGAGTAACAACCAACACTAATGTAAGTGAAGCATTTAAAAAAGAAAACACAAATAAAAAATCAAATTAACACAAACACAAAAACAAAATCTAAATATGGCACTGCTTATTAGTGAAGTGACAAAAACAATCATTTCTAATTCTATTGTTCAAAGTAATCCACTTGTCACAACTGTCTCAACTTAAAATATGTTTAAATGATTCATCTCAATTTTTCAATTAGATATACCAAAACATCATGAAAAATGTCCTCAATTTTCCCCAAACAAAGAAAGTTATAAAGGAATTAAAACTCTGATTGTCAATCCAAAATATCTTTTATTGAATACCCCCTCTTGAAAATAAATAGATGTTTAAATGATATGAAGTCCAAAATAACTCTTTGAGTCTGCTTTGTCAAGAATATTTGGATCACTGACTTTCACCATCAATTTGTCCTTCGCGTTGAAATTAAAGACGGCTCCAATATAACTAGTTGATTGTGTGCTGGAACCCTGGAATTTACAACGAGTGCGGCTGTTTTCCAACAATTTGTCTGGTTGTCCTGTTTGAGGTGTTTTATACAGGTAGTGGCAAAGACTTTTGGTCTGATCTTGTTTGGCAGCATTGAAATCCAGTGTGACCTGGGAGTAAACATAATAATATCCTGGTTTGTTGATGACAAACTGACCATCACTATAGGTGACGTTATCTCTGAAGTAAAGACCTCTTTCGTTTCCAGTCATCCTCCAGTGAACTTTATGGTTAACACCATCTATGAAACACAAAAAGAAATATGGTTAATTTAATGTCCCTATAAAGAGCACCAAATGTGCTGAACCATGTCATTTTCATTGTTCAACGCTGTACAGTGGCATAAATTGCTTTCATCTATGTCATTTGAACTTTGATGGATAATTGTCTCATAAGCAATCCTACCACATTTCTTTTATTTTGAAAGTTGATTGATAATTTTGCAGATACTCTTTTTGTGTCCAAGTGTTATTATTTCTTTTATAACATGCCGACAAATACTTTTTTGCATCTCATTACATATTTAGCTAAAAAACATAACTCTTATATAACTGAAGTCAAAGGGCAAAAGTCAAAAGTACCGGTATGTCAATCAAAGCATACAAATCTAATCTGCTAATTATCTTTACACCATATATCAGCTCAATATCTAAGGTAAGCACTTCATTCTAAAAATGTTCACATGGTCAACGCTTTTACAACCCTAAGAAATTACTAAAAGAAGCATGTAATAATCATAATCACATACTTTCACTATGATCATGAAAACACGATTACCTGTATAATAACGCTTTTCTTTTATTTACCTGTGCACTTTATTGTGAAAATGTGTGTCATTATGAATGCTACAATTCATTTCGAAATGAATGTTAATTTTGGAATGACTCGAGATTGATGTTAGCCAATCAAAATTATGTATTATAATGAAGCATACATATAATGTAGTAATTAAGTGGTAATAAGCATTCTGTAGATGTTTCATAACATATGATTGAGGCAAACTAAAGTTAGAGAACAGAAAAGAAACATTCAGCAATTTTTAAGGTTATACAGGGGGCATAACTCATGCACAGTAAAAGTGAACTTAATCTGTTTTATGTGGTAATAAGCATTGTATACAAGTTTCATATTATTTGGTTGAGGCAAACTAAAGTAAGGGAATGGAAACCACAAATTTAGCATTTTTTTCAATAGTAAAGGGGCATAACTAATGGATATAATGAAGCCACCAAAATTCAAACCTGATCTGTGGTTTGTGGTAATAAGGCCAATTACAGCAGGGGCATACAAACGTTGGATTGTAGAACTTAAATAAAAAGATAATGTATATTCCCGGGCAACACAGTGACAAAAGTGTGATTGATTTTAGCTACCGTTACAAAGGATTTAAATTGGTCTATCGGGAAACTGGAATCATCTAGCATAAGCTGTTTTCAAGTATTTGTCATATTTGAGCATTTTATTTTTAGCTCACCTGGCCCAAAGGGCCAAGTGAGCTTTTCTCATCACTTGGCGTCCGGCGTCCGGCGTTAGCTTTTACAAAAATCTTCTCCTCTGAAACTACTGGGCCAATTTTTACCAAATTTGGCCACAATCATTATTAGGGTATCTAGTTTAATCAAAGCCTTAAAGGCTGTAAAAGCAATTGCTGCCATGTTAATGTTTGGGGACTTTTATTTTTCATCCACATATATACAAGAATTAAACCTGACATGAGTGTTGTCTAGTTAAAAGTAAGAAGGTTTTAACTTTATATAAATAAAAGACTTTAGCAGAAAGTCATTTTTAATATGTTTTATATTTCACAAGGAGACAACACGTTTACCAGGCTAAAGTTGGGGTCAAATATACATGTGCTGAAACATATAACTCAAAAAGAAATCATCATGGATTATCCCCTGGTAGTGTTTGTAACTTCCTTGGCAATAATTTCCTTTATTGATTTAATTTTAACTATTTTCATTATTAATTTATATTTAACCATTAACACAAATGATTAAGTTAAAACATTTCAACTTTCCAGACGCAAATGTTAAAAAACGGGAAAGAAATAAAATATCTTACAAGACATAAACATGTAAAGAATAAATGTATATTTCAGCTTAATAAAAATATTTTCATAATGTTACTTTGTCATCATTTTTAAAACTAAGTTCCAAACATTATTGCTCAGTTGATATGTGTCCTTCTGATGCGATACGAGCACAGAGTTCGACCTTCCTATGGATAGAAACAAGTGCATGTGGGTACGAGATAACTACAATTCTCATGCAATCCCGAAAAGGGGGGTCATCACAGACAAACATGACATTAAATCGTTATCACTGAACTAGTATATATATTGTATAGGGGCCAGCTGAAGGACGCCTCCGGGTGCGGGAATTTTTCGCTGCATTGAAGACCTGTTGGTGACCTTAATTCTGCTGTTGTATGTTTTTCTATGGTCGGGTTGTTGTCTCTTTGACAAATTCCCCATTTCCATTCTCAATTTTATTATACCAACAAGAACAAACAGCTCTACGTTGCTTTGATTTTTATCAATTTTCAGGAAACATTGCGAAAAATGATCTTCAATATTTCGAAAACATGTGAAATAAAATTGCTAACACGGTGGACCGTCGAGTGTCAACAAACGTAGTAGACTTGTTCACTGAAAAGACGAGGATAATGGTTTCATCTGACATTTGTTATGCAAACCCAGTTTTGATCATGATATTTAAAAAGACGTACTTTTTTTCAATCTATGTATTAATAAACTAGAAAATTCCAAATTGTAAATATCTCTTCATCTGGACCGACTTGGCATCTGGTCCATTTCATTAGTAAGGTGATCGATAAATATTACGGAGTTTTGACAGAAAAGGAAAACGAACTTATTGTTATGTGTTTTCAACAAGGGTTTCGTTCCGCTAAATTATTTGCGCAAATAAAGTTTGTCTATTTTTAGATTACAGGTAATAATTTGACACTACGCATTAACCTGTGTAGTGATTTTGATTTTACGATAAATGTATGAATGAACGATAATTTTATGAATGAACAAGAGCACCGACGTCTTAAAGAAACACAAATTAAACATAAAAAACCGTATTTATTAGGAGATAATTCAGTTAAATTTTCAATACTAAATCAACAACTGAAATGAATCCATATTTTGTTGAAACATCGTACGAACGGCGG
The DNA here is from genome assembly GCF_963676685.1 of Mytilus edulis. Lineage (NCBI taxonomy): Eukaryota > Metazoa > Mollusca > Bivalvia > Mytilida > Mytilidae > Mytilus > Mytilus edulis. The sequence goes on from NC_092346.1 coordinate 93,398,704, forward strand.
AAAACGGAATCGCATTTATAACTAGAGGCTCTCAAGAGCCTGTGTCGCTCACCTGTTAATGTGTTTACTGATGTCGGCCATCTTCGTTGGTAGGCGGGGTCATTAGACACTTTTTTTTAAAATAGATACCCTAGTATTATGATTGTGGCCAAGTTTGGTTAAATTTGGCCAAGTTGTTTTAGAAAAGATTTTTATACAAGTTACAAAAATGACGAAAAGTTGTTCAATATTGACTATAAAGGGCAATAACTCCTTAAGGGGTCCTCTAACAATTTTGATCATGCAGACTTATTTGTAGATCTTACTTTGCTGAACATTATTGCTGTTTACAGTTTATCTCTATCTATAATAGTATTCAAGATAATAACCAAAAACTGCAAAATTTCCTTAAAATCACCAATTTTAGGGCAGCAACCCAACAACAGGTTGTCCGATTCAACTCAAAATTAGTGAGGGGATATATCTTATTCTGATGGACATTTAAATCTTGAAAGATTTGCCCTAAATGTCTTAGTTTCAAAGATATAAAGCAAAAACTGCATTTTACCACTATGTTCTAATTTTAGCCATGTCGGCCATTTTGTTTGGCAGGCTGGGTCATCGGACACATTTTTTAAACTATAAACCACAATGATATTTGTGGCCAAGTTTGGTTAAATTTGGCAAAGTAGTTTTGGAGAAGAAGATTTTTAGAAAAGTTACAAAAAATGACGAAAAGTTGTTAAAAATTGACTATAAAGGGCAATAACTCCTTAAGGGGTCAACTGACAATTTTGGTCATATTGACTTATTTGTAGGTCTTACTTTGCTGAACATTATTGCTGTTAACAGTTTATCTCTATCTATAATAGTATTCAAGATAATAACCAAAAACTGCAAAATTTCCTTAAAATAACCATTTCACAGGCAGCAACCCAACAACAGGTTGTCCTATTCGTCTGAAAATTTCAAGGCAGATAGATCTTGACCTGATCAACCATTTTACCCTGTCAGATTTGCTCTAAATGCTTTGGTTTTTGAGTTATTAGCCAAAAACTGCATTTTACCCCTATGTTCTATTTTTAGCCATGGTGGCCATCTTGGTTGGTTTGACGGGTCACGCCACACATTTTTTAAACTAGATACCCCAAGGATGATTGTGGCCAAGTTTGGTAGAATTTAGCCCAGTAGTTTCAGAGGAGAAGATTTTTGTAAAAGTTTACGGACGACAGACGACAGACGACGGACGCAGGACGACGGACGCCAAGTGATGAGAAAAGCTCACTTGACCTTTCAGGTCAGGTGAGCTAAAAATGTACTTTTTTTCACTCGGACTTCTATGTTATTTGATAGTCAAACGGTTGACCCTTTAAATACAAAAATACATCTACAAGAACATATTCTGAAACTTCTTAAATCCACTAACTTTTTTTTAAAGTTTCAAGCTATGTATTGCATTAGAAAACATACATAGGTGTTAAAGAATGACTGACCAGGAGCCTGTTTAACAAAATACTATGGCTTGATCTGGGCGGAGTCTCTGATCTGGGTCACAAAGATGGCCATACGGGACGGCATAAAAGCAATTGCTTTAAAAATTGTGTCCGGTGACCTGGCCAACCAACCAAGATGGCCACCATGGCTAAAAATAGAACATAGGGGTAAAATACAGTTTTTGGCTTATAACTCAAAAACCAAAGCATTTAGAGCAAATCTGACAAATGGTAAAATTGTTAATCAGGTCAAGATCTATCTGCCCTGAAATTATGAGATGAATCAGACAACCCGTTGATAGGTTGCTGCCCCTGAATTGGTAATTTTAAGGAAATTTTGCTGTTTTTGGTTATTATCTTAAATATTATCATAGATAGAGATAAACTGTAAACAGCAAAAATGTTCAGTAAAATAAGATCTACAAATAAGTCAACAGGACCAAAATGGTCTGTTGACCCCTTTAGGAGTTATTGCCCTTAATAGTCAATTTTTAACCATTTTTTGTAAATCTTAGTCATCTTTTACAAAAATCTTCTCCTCTGAAACTACTGGGCCAAATTAAACCAAACTTGACCACAATCATCATTGGGGTATCTTGTTAAAAAATTGTGTCCGGTGACCTGGCCAACCAACCAAGATGGCCGCCATGGCTAAAAATAGAACATAGGGGTAAAATGCAGTTTTTGGCTTATCACTCAAAAACCAAAGCATTTAGAGCAGATCTGACATTGGTAAAATTGTTTATCAGGTCAAGATCTATCTGCCCTGAAATTTTTAGATGAATTGGACAACCCGTTGATAGGTTGCTGCCCCTGAATTGGTAATTTTAAGGACATTTTGCTGTTTTTGGTTATTATCTTGAATATTATTATAGATAGAGATAAACTGTAAACAGCAAAAATGTTCAGCAAAGTAAGATCTACAAATAAGTCAACAAAACCAAAATGGTCTGTTGATTTCTTTAGGAGTTATTGCCCTTTATAGTCAATTTTTAACCATTTTTCGTAAATCTTAGTGATCTTTTACAAAAATCCTCTCCTCTGAAACTACTGGGCCAAATTAAACCAAACTTGGCCACAATCATCATTGGGGTATTTAGTTTAAAAATTGTGTCCCGTGACCTGGCCAACCAACCAAGATGGCCACCATGGCTAAAAATAGAACATAGGGGTAAAATGCAGTTTTTGGCTTATAACTCTGAAACCACAGCCTTTAGAGCAAATCTGACATGGGGTTAAATTGTTTATCAGGTCAAGATCTATCTGCCCTGAAATTTTCAGATGAATCTGACAACCTGTTGTTGGGTTGCTGCCCCTGAATTGGTAATTTTAAGGAAATTTTCTTGTTTTTGGTTGTTATCTTGAATATTATTATAGATAGAGATAAACTGTAAACATCAATAATGTTAAGCAAAGTAAGATTTACAAATAAGTCAACATGACGGAAATGGTCAATTGACCCCTAAGGAGTTATAGTCCTTTGTAGTCATACATTTGTAAATTTTAACTAACATTTTCCACTACTGGGCCAAGTTCATTATAGATAGAGATAATTGTAAGTAGCAAGAATGTTCAGTAAAGTAAGATGTACAAACACATCACCATCACCAAAACACAATTCTGTCATGAATCCATCTGCGTCCTTTGTTTAATATTCACATAGACCAAGGTGAGCGACAAAGGCTCTTTAGAGCCTCTAGTTGTGTTGTTATTTATGTTCATAGGACAGTACCTATTCACTGCTTACTATATTTTCCTAACTTACCTGGACTTGTTCTTGATATACCAGCTACCCTCCCTATAACTCTTGGTTCAAAGTCATCCACCTTACTGTTACAAGCTGCCTGAAGTTCCTGGGTGTTCATTGCTGTAAAACACTCACATTATTAATCATTGTTGCCATACTGGTAAACATATATATCCTATAGTTATTATGTATAAGTTGTAAAATCTTTGACTTTCATAACTTATTAATGTATGTTGATAGTCATAATGTTGATGATCTTGCTGCAACATTTCATACACATGTAAATGCTCCATCTATTAAACTTATACTTTTCTTGTATACATCCAACATGTATATTTTCTTTCAGTATTTAAAGTAACATGTGTTTACACTTATTTTTGATTACATTCATATATACATGTAATAACTTGTCTTGTCCACAATACAGAACTGGACTAAGCATTAGATTTTTTCAACTTCAGTTTTATCCTTTAACAAAGATACATACCTGATGCTTTCATAGCATGCTTCCTTTCAACATACTGTAAAATAAAAATAAAACCATTTATTATCATTTTTTAGAAGTGGATTTTCTTTAGTTTCTTATTGCATCATTCTGAAAGATAACAAAATAATATGACTGACTTTTGTCTTAAATATTTACTTAAATGGTCTTCATATCTTGTGCTAACAATTAACACACAGCAAAAAAACTTTAAATACCTTGTTCAGAGGAGACACTTCAATCAACATCAATAATCAGACAATTAAGCAGATGTTTTAAACAAAAATGCTTATGCAAGTCGAATGTTATTTACATAAATACACCTATTCAAAGATTTTTCATTTAACTCTGGAGACTTGAAAATTATATGGACTTTTACTCTGACATGTATTCAGATTGAATTACATTATTGCTTACCAATTCCATGAGTTTATCCAAGTTTTGACCCTCATCTGCACAACATATCTCCTTTCCATTCTCGTCTCTCTTTGAAAATTGTCTGAAATTAATTGGGTCATCATCAGGGTGGATGGATACCTCATCACAAGGCAGACAAAATGTCTTGGAAGGGTTGATAATCACTCTCTGTGATTTATCCTTCACAAAAAAGGCAATGATGAAAATCAAGATGGCTAGTAAGAAGACATTGAGAATCCCCAGAAGAATGGTCAGAGTGGTCTTCTTCATATACTTTCCTCCTGATGACTCTTTCTCTTTTCCCTTTTTTGGTAGCATTGCAGCATTTTCTTCTACAGGATCTGCACCACTAGGTCCAGCAGTATCTGACATTGTTGATATTCACAGTGTTTTACACTACTAAGTTCTACAATATTAAACACTTATTGTAATTGATAGTCTAGTCATAGAGTTAGACTAACTTTATTTATTCCCTTGGAGACTCTTAAAAATGTCAATGTCTATTTGAATATCTCAAACAATAACCTGATTTTTTAAATTTTAGTTGAAGTAAAAGTTATAATATAAGTATATTTAAAGCTTTCTTTCAAAAGAATTCTTTATACCTCAACAGCCTTTTGTCTTAAGATTTCTGACTTTCAGCATGGATATTTTTTTTTTAATCTAAATACACACATAGTAGTTTAAGTAAATAGAAACTATTGTAGTCATTGAAAATGAAATTTAATGGTCTATATTGGTTCTTTCATTATTACATGTATATGAGTAATAAGTTTGTCAAAGTCATATTTTATTCTGCTAACAAGGAGATAGCTCAGGATTTTTAAACTCATGGACCTCCAATTTCTAACCTACTGCATCAAGGAAACACAAATATTTTAGGCCTTCAAACAAAAAAAATCAGGATTTTATTGGCTAATTGATTATGTGAAATGTTATTTACTCTTTATAAATTGGGAAAAAATAAATGACGTTAGTGCAGTTTATGGAATAATCTAAAGATTTAACTTCAAATGTCTTTTAATATTACAGATTCATTTGAATTTCCACTGAGCTCAATACAGAGAAGTTTTGAGTCTTTGTACTGTAATTCAGTTTTTTTTTTAATTTTATGTTTAATTGACTGCATAAATTTGTACCAAATTGTTTATTTTATATACAAAATGTAAAATCTCTTTTTGGACACATCTTTTATACAAGTTACAACTTTCACAAAATTGGAATAAATAAACACTGGAAGTCCTGTACATTTGTCAGTGCAGAATTTTTGTTCATCAAGGTCAGTACATCTTTTTATTGAAGAATCAGAACTCAACACCAACATGTAATCATACAGTAAAAATCAGAGGCTCTTAAGAGCCTGTGTCGCTCACCTTGGTCTATGTGCATATTAAAACAAAAGACACAGATGGATTAATGACAAAATTGTGTTTTGGTGATGGTGATGTGTTTGTAGGTCTTACTTTACTGAACATTCTTGCTACTTACAATTATCTCTATCTATAATGAACTTGGCCAAATAGTGACAGAGGAAAATATTTTGTTAAAAATTTACAAATTTATAAAACATTGTTAAAAATTTACTGTAAAGGGCAATAACTCCTTAAAATGTCAACTGACCATTTTGGTCATGTGACTAATTTGTAGATCTTACTTTGCTGAACATTATTGCTGTTTACAGTTTATCCCTATCTATAATAATATTCAAGATAATAACCCAAAACAGCAAAATTACCAATTCAGGGGCAGCAACCCAACAACCATTTGTCCGATTCATCTGAAAATTTCAAGGCAGATAGATCTTGACATGATAAACAATTTAACCCCCATGTCAGATTTGCTCTAAATGCTTTGGTTTCAGAGCCAAAATCTATATTTTACCCCTATGTTCTATTTTTAGCCATGGCCACCATCTTGGATGGTTGGCCAGGTCACCGGACACATTTTTTAAACTAGATACCCAAAAGATGATTGTGGCCAAGTTTGGTTAAAGTTGGTCCAGTAGTTTCAGAGGAGAAGATTTTTGTAAAAGTAAATGACGACGGATGACGGACGACGACGGACAACGGACGCCAAGTGATGACAAAGCTCACTTGGCCTTTTAGGACAAGTGAGCTAATAAAAAGGAATAATTGTCAAAGCCACGATTTTCATTTATTACTGTGCTTATTCAGTAGGCTTTGTCCTATCACAATAAAAATTTATACCAATTGATAATAGTTTTTCTAAATTTCAGTTTGATGTTGTGTTTTGTATACTGTCTTTGCTTTGTAGCGGGGTTGCTTCCCCTCCTTAGTACAGGTAGAACATATAAAGCCAGTCTTAATCAACTGAGCTAGAGAATCGATTCTTTGGCTCAGTGGGTTAACACACTGACTGTCACCCAGGCGACCGGGGTTCTAATCCCGGGTGGTGACGATATAAATTTGTAGAGTAGATACATGCTCTCCGGTTACAGCTTATCAGTAGGCTTTGTCCTATCACAAAAAAAAAATTATACCAACTGATAATAGTTTTTCTAAATTTCAGTTTGATATTGTGTTTTGTATACTGTCTTGAGGTCTTTCTCTAATTTTGCCAAGGCACTGTCAAAGGTAGGACATAAAGTCACAGGACAAAACGTTGCAGACAAAAAGTTAACCAGATGCTCCGCAGGGCACAGCTTTATACGACCGCATAGGTTGAACCCTGAACGGTTGGGGCAAGTATGGACGCAACATTCAAGCTGGATTCAGCTCTAAATTTGGATTGTGATTAAATAGTTGACACAGCATAGGTTTTGGACACAGAATGAATGTGGTCTAATGAACTTAAAATAATTTTTTTGTCTTTGAGCAATCACTATGCTGTTGAATATTAATCCTCTCAAAAAAATGTTTGAAGAAATTTTCTTTTTATTTATGAAATCTGAAATGAGAAAAATTAACCTCCCCCCCCCCCCCCCCCAACATTTTTTTTTCACATCCCCCTTTCCCTTTTTTCAAAACTGATCTCAATTCAAATTTCTAATGGAGTTTGCAACAATAACTACTCATTTAAATACATCATAAAATATTAAAATGTAACAAAAAGTGCTTGTTATCACTGAATGGTAAAGAGCGTTTTAATTTATCAGTTGGTAGTAAAGGTGAATATACATTGTGCATTGTATAAAACAATGATTTAAGTTGATTCAACTACTATTCTGGACAAAGAAAGATAACTCCAATCAATTGAAAATTTCTAGCTATTGCACAATATTGTGCAATTAGATATTTCTTGCTATTGCGCAATACTGTGCAATTGAAAATATTTGCTATTGCACAATACTGTGCAATTGAAGATTTTTTGCTATTGCACAATACTGTGCAATTGAACATTTTTTGCTATTGCACAATACTGTGCAATTGAAGATTTCTTGCTATTGCTGAAAACTGTGCAATTGAAAATTTCTTGCTATTGCACAATACTTAATATAATAATTTTGGATCCTGATTTGAACCAACTTGAAAACTGGGCCCATAATAAAAAATCTAAGTACATGATTAAATTCAGCATATGAAAAAAGCCAAAGAATTCAATTTTTATTAAAATCAAACTTAGTTTAATTTTGGACCCTTTGGTATTTAATGTAGACCAATTTGAAAACGGGACTAAAAATTAAGAATCTACATACACAGTTAGATTTGGCATATCAAAGAACCCCAATTATTCAATTTTTTATGAAATCAAAGTTTAATTTTGGACCCCGATTTGGACCAACTTGAAAACTGGGCCAATAATCAAAAATCTAAGTACATTTTTAGATTCAGCATATCAAAGAACCCCAAGGATTCAATTTTTGTTAAAATCAAACTAAGTTTAATTTTGGACCCTTTGGACCTTAATGTAGATCAATTGGAAAACGGGACCAAAAATTAAGAATCTACATACACAGTTAGATCCGGCATATCAAAGAACCCCAATTATTCAATTTTTGATGAAATCAAACAAAGTTCAATTTTGGACCCTTTGGGCCCCTTATTCCTAAAAACCTGTTGGGACCAAAGCTCCCAAAATCAAACCCAACCTTCCTTTTATGGTCATAAACCTTGTGTTTAAATTTCAAAGATTTCTATTTACTTATACTAAAGTTATGGTGCGAAAACCAAGAATAATGCTTACTTGGGCCCCTTTTTGGCCCCTAATTCCTAAACTGTTCAGACCTCAACTCCCAAAATCAATCCCAACCTTCCTTTTGTGGTCATAAACCTTGTGTTTAAATTTCATTGATTTCTCTTTACTTATACTAAAGTTACTGTGCGAAAACCAAGAATAATGCTTATATGGGCCCTTTTTGGCCCCTAATTCCTAAACTGTTTGAACTAAAACTCCCAAAATCAATCCCAACCTTCCTTTTGTGGTCATAAACCTTGTGTTAAAATTTCATAGATTTCTATTCACTTAAACTAAAGTTATAGTGCGAAAACCAAGAAAATGCTTATTTGAGCCCTTTTTGGCCCCAAATATCTAAAATTTTGGGACCAAAACTCCCAAAATCAATCCCAACCTTCCTTTTGTGGTTATAAACCTTGTGTTAAAATTTCATAGATTTCTATTCACTTTTACTAAAGTTAGAGTGCGAAAACTAAAAGTATTCGGACGACGACGACGCAAGACGACGACGCCAACGTGATAGCAATATACGACGAAAAATTAAAATTTTTGCGGTCGTATTAAAATGAAAAGTCACAGACAAAAAGTCAGATAAATAGTCACAGGACAAAAAGTCACAATTCAGCTTTAAGATTGTTTCTTTCAACAAGAGAACACTTATTTAAAAATAAAACTTGTTGTACTTTTCATGAACTTTAGTATGTAAAGCAACTGTGTAAACAAAAGTTATATAGACATGTTAAAACAAGAATGTGTCCATAACCACTTACATGGATGCCCCACTCACATTTTATGTTCAGTGGACTCTAAAATTGGGAATAAAACTCATTTGACATTAAAATAAAAAAGATCATATAATAGGGAACGTGTGTACTAAGTTTTATGTTGATTAGGGATCACCTTTGTCTAAAACTACTATCCA